>NC_084461.1:163195075-163498106 GCF_027409185.1 Cynocephalus volans | reverse complement strand
CAAAAGAATGATAACTACCATCATGATAGCACACAATAGAATAAAACACATTGGTACAGTAGAAATGACAATGAGAAAGGAAAAGAAATTGCATACCACTACAAAAGAAAGAAAGAAAGTAAAAACCACCAAACAGCAAAGACAAACTATAAAAGAGAAAGAAAGGAGCAAAAGATATATTTAAACACTCATAAAAAAAAATAAAATGTTAGAAGTAAGGCAGTACTTTTCAAGAAAAACCTTGAATGTAAATGAATTAAATTCCCCATTTAAAAGATATAGACTGGCTGAATGGTTTAAAAGGTGAGACCAAGCTATATGCTGCCTACAAAAGCTCACTTCATCTGTAAAAACATACATAGATTAATAAACAAGGGATGGGAAAATATAAAGATATTCCACACAAATAGAAACCAAAAACAAGCAGGAGTATCTATCTATCTATCTATCTATCTATCTATCTATCTATCTATCTATCTATCTATCTATCTATATATCTAAGGAATAAAGTATAAGGAATAAACCAAAAATTATAAAATGAGACAAAGAATGATGTGATATAATGATAAAGGGATCAATTCACCAAGAGGACATAACAACTATAAATATACATGCACCCAACATCAGAGCACCCAGATATATAAAGCAAATATTACTGGATCTAAAGGGAGAGACAGACCTCCCAAGACAATAATAGTTGGGGGACTTCATCACCCTTCTCCTCTCTCAGCAGTTCATCTAGACAAAAACAATCATCAATCAAACATTGGACTTGAACTGCACCATTGACCAAATGAACTTAACAAACATCTACAGAATATTTTATTCAACAACTGGAGAATATACATTCTTCTTATCAGCACATTCTCCAGGACTGACATGTTAAGTCACAGATCAAGTCTCAACAAATTATAAAAAATTGAAAACATATCAAGTATCTTTTCCAACAATAATGAAATAAAACTACAAATCAATAGCAAGTCAATCTTTGGAAACTACAACTACCTGGAAATTAAACAAGGTCCTGAATATCCAATGAGTCAAAGAAGAAAATAAGTAGAAAATCAAAACATTCCTTGAAACAAATGAAAATAAAGTACATCATACCAAAACCTATGTGATACAGCAAAGCAGTACTGAGGGATGTTTATTGTAATAAGTGCTTACATCAAAAAATGGAGAAAGATTTCAAATAATCAACTTAACATTACACCTCAAGTAACTAGAAAATCAAGAACAATCCAATCCCAAAATTACTAGATGAAAAGAAATAATAAAGATCACAGCAAAATTAAATGAAATAGAGACCACACAAATGATACAAAAGAAGGACCAAATGAAAAGTTGGTTTTTTGAGAAGACAAAAAAAGTGACAAACAATTAGACTAAGAAAAAAAGAGAGAAGACCCAAATAACAAAAACCACAAATGAATTAGGAGACATTACAACTGATACCACAGAAATACAAAGAATCTTTTGAGACAATTATGAACAACTGTATGCCAACAAGTTAGAAAATCTGGAGGAATGGATAAATTTACAAACACATACAACCTTCCAAAACTGAACCAAAAAGAAATAGAAAACTTGAACCCAGAACAAGGAGCAATGAGATTAAATCAGGAGTCAGCAGTCTCCCAACAATGAAAAGCCTTCACTGCTGAATTCTACCAAACTTTTAAAGAATTATTAGTACAAATTCTTCTCAAACTATTCCAAAGAATCAAAGCAGTGGCCATTCTCCCAAATTCATCCTGTGAGGCCAGCATCACCCTGATACCAAAATCAAACCAGGACACAACAACAACAAAAATAGTATAGGCCTATATCTTTGATGAACAAAGATGCAAAAATTCTCAACAAAATATTGGCAAACAGAATTCAACAGCACATAAAAAAAAGTGTACACCATGTTCAAGTGGGTTTTATTCCAAAGATACACAGGCTGTTTAGCATATGAAAATCAATAAATGTGACACACCATACCACATCAGTAAAATCAAGACAAAAACCATATTACCATCTCAATAGATGCAGGAAAAAACACTTGATAAAATTCAACATCCCTTCATGATAAAAGCTCTCAACAAATTAGGGATGGAGGGAAACTATCTCAACACAACAAAGGCCATATATGACAAATCAACAGTTAACATCATTCTGAATGGGGAAATATTGAAAGCTTTTCCTCTAAGAACAGGAAGAAGACAAAGATACCCACTTTCACTGCTCCTATTTAACATAGTAGTTAAGTTCTACCCGGAGCAGTCAGGCAAGAGAAAGAAGTAAGGGCATCCAAATTGGAAGAGATAATCTCAAATTTTCTCCATTTGCAGATTACATGATCCTATATATAGAAAAAACCCAAAGACTCTACCAAAAATTCTTAGAGCTGATAAATGAATTCAGCAAAGTTGAAAAATCAAGATAAATATACAAAAATCAGTAGTGTTTTTTTATATACCAACAACAAACTAGCAGAAATAGAAATCAAGAAAGCAATCCCATTTACAATAGCAACCAAAAAATAAAATACCTAGCAATGAATTTAACCAAAGAGGTGAAAGGTCTTTACAATGAAAACTACAAAACACTGATAAAAGACATTAAAGAAGACACAAGAAAATGGAAAGACGTTCCATGTTCATGGATTGGAAGAATTAATATTGTCCAAATGACCATATTACCCAAAGTGATCTACATATTTTATGGAATCCCTATCAAAATACTAATGACATTCTTCACAGAAATAAAAAAACACAATCCTAACATTCATATGGAACCACAAAAGAGCTGAAATAGCCAAAGAAATCCTGAGCAAAAAGAATAAAGCTGGAGGCATTACACTACATAAAAACAGACACATGGACTGGTTGGACAGAATAGAGAAACCAGAAATAAATCCACAAATTACAGCCATCTGTTCTTTGACAAAGATCATATATCAAGGAACATGGATTGAGGAAAGGACAGCCTCTTCAATAAATTTTGCCAGGAAAACTTGATATCCATGTGGAAAAGTATGAAACTAAACCCTTATCTCTCACCATTTACCAAAAGCAACGCAAAATGAGTAAAAAACTTAAATACAAGACTCAAAACTATAAAACTTCTAAAAGAATACACAAGGGAAATGCTTGAGGACATAAGACTGAGCAAATATTTTTTGAGTAATACTTCAAAAGCACAAGCAAGAAAAGCAAAAATAAATGGGATTATATCAAACTATAAAGCTTCTGCATAGTGAAGGTAACAATAGAACAAAGTGACAACCTGTAGAATGGGTGAAAGTATTTGTAAACTATGCATCGACAAGGGATTAATATCTGGAGTATACAAGGAACTCAAACAATTTAATGGTAAAAAAAAAAAAATAATCTAATTTAAAAATGAGCAAAGGAGCTGAATAGACATTTCTCAAAAGGAGACATACAAATGGCCAAAAGATATATGAAAAAATACTCAACATCACTGAGCACCAGGGAAATGCAAGTCAAAACCATAGTGAAGTATCATGTCACCCAAGTTAGATTGGCTATTATCAGAAGGACAGAAAATAACAAATGCTGGAAAGGAAGAGGAGAAAGGGGAAGCCTACTTACTACACTGATGATTTGCCTGTAAATTAGTGTAGCCATTATGGAAAAGTGTATAGATGTTATACAATCCAGTCATCCCACTGCTGGGTATATACCCGAAAGAATGGAAATCATCATGTCAAAAGGATACCCACATTCCCATGATTATTGTAGCTCTAGTCACAGTAGCCAAGAGTTGGAGCCAAACTAAATGTCCATCAACAAACAACTGGTTAAGGAAGATGTGATATATTTATACAATGGAATACTACTCAGCCATATAAAAGAATGGAATTGTGCCATTAGTAGCAATATGGATGAGCTTGGAGAAAAATGATGTTAAGTGAAATAAGCCAGGCACAAAAAGAGAAATACCACGGCCGAGCCCGTGGCACACTCGGTAGAGTGCTGCGCTGGGAGCGCGGCGACGCTCCAGCCGCGGGTTCGGATCCTATATAGGAATGACCGGTGCACTCACTGGCTGAGTGTCGGTCACGAAAAAATGACAAAAAAAAAAAAGAGAGAGAGAAATACCACACGTCCTCACTCATATGTGGAAGCTAATATAAATAAATAAATAGTTAAATAAGTAAATAGCTGAACTTCTAGACGTAGAGAATAGAACTCTGGTTACTAGAATCTGAAAGGGAGAGGGTGGTGGGGTGATAGTGAGAGATTGATTAATGTACACAAAATTACAGCTGGATAAGAGAAATAAGTTCTATTGGTATACAGTAGTACTAGGCATCTATAATGAACAATAATTTTATTGTATGTTGCCAAATGGCTAGAAGAGGCTTAAATGTTCTCATCACAAAGAAATGATAAAGTTTTGAGATGATGCATTTGCTAACTGCCTGATTTGATCACTGCACATTGTGTACATGTATTGAAATATAACTCTGTACCCCATAAATATGTACAATTAAATCATTTCAATTTAAAAAATATAAAATAAAAAGGCACCACTGTAAGAAAGTGTATAAAATAAAGAACGGAAAAGGAAAAATTAAAAGAATATAGTAGCCAACTAGACTTAGACATTTTGCTAGGCACTTCATAAATGTTGCCTATTTAATCTTTACAGGAAATCTTATAAGATAGGGATTTTGAATCTCAGATTTATAGAAGTTAAACTGAAACTTCAATGAGTTAAAAATTGAGCCTATCTTATGTTGGCTCTAGGATTTCCCTACAGGATAGCCAGTGATCTGGTTCATGGTGAGGTTAAGGACTTGCAGGAAGTCGTGTTTACACAGCAAACAGTCTCTTACATGGATCTTTAGTTCATTTGGGATAGCTTGCTAGAAGACTGGGGCTGAGGTAGAAAGGTGAAGTCCCTCCCAGAGGGTCCCTACCACTGCCTGAAATTTGCTCAGGCCCACCAGGATTAAAATCCCCATCTGCCCAAATCCAAAATCAATACATTTTGTAGAGAAGAAATCTGCTGCTAGACCAGGAAAAAAAAAGAAGGTTGTTTCACATTCTCATCTGCAGATTTTATAATCCCCCTGTCTGAAAATTGGAATAATAAAAGGCACTTACAGCTAACACAATTTACTAAGTTCTGTCATTGGAGGAAAGTATGGAGCTGAAGTACTATGGTGGGTGTAAGAAGTCTGCAGTAAGTGGTGTAATTCCTTCAGTGTTCCAACTCAATAGATACTGTCAGGATACATGTACAGTCTCCTATTTCTGGGGGCTGTACATCTTCAGATTTCCATTCCATTTGCCCACCAGATTTAGACTTTCATAGTCAAGATCACGGCCTTGATTAATGACTCAAAGATGAAAATGAAAGTTGCAGGTGAGAGAAGGAGGAAGCGGTGGTTGCACGGGGAGGCAGCGGCGGGTGGGCACAGAAGCACTTCACTAACGTAATACACCAGCCTGATGAAGATCAGTGGTGTGGATCTTCTGGCCATTAGTATGCCCTGGCAGTTCATCCTGAATGTAGGATAGATAGCACTGGCTATTTATTTGAGAAAAGTTACACAGTTTGACATATTCTGCTTCTCTTTTTCTCCAGAGGCTCTCAGACACCACAATTAGGGGAAGTTACCGTGTTAAAGGGAAGCAGTACAAAAATCCAGTTTTCTCCTCCCTTTGGCAATTCCCTTTGCTTTTTTGTCATTTATTTTTCCTGTGTTCTATGAATAAAAGAGCTGATTTTCTAATAAAACTATCTTGACAGTTCATTTAATAGCAAATGCTGTATTGAGTCAGCCTTAGCAGAGTGATACTGGTTAAGCTGTCCTTAATTTCTATAAAAGATTCAAAATAGTACCTGCTGTCAAAAATGAGTATAATTCAACCAAAATAAAACCAAATGTTAGGCACAGTCTTTCAGTTCAGAAAGTCTTCTCGGCTTTTTTGATAACAATTGAAAATCTTATTATCCATATTGTCATTCTCACATGTTCAAATGTTATGATGGCCACGTCTACTCAAAATGAATTCAGAACAATTTAACTGACTTTAACTGATTTTATTACTGTGCTCAGATTGGTTGCACATAACATACAGCTTTGTCAGAATGTAAAACAAAGAAGATTTTGGGTTAACGTGTTTTAGAGGGGAGAGTGAAGACCGAGACGTGTTGAGTCATTGCTTGCATGATGCCGGTAAAGGACAGACACATACACCCAGGCACACATAGCAGACAGACACGCCCACCAGAGTCCATCAGAAACAAGCATGTGGAGAATGTACTCAGCGTCAGATCCAGCCCTCGGTATGAGGTAAATTTAATGCCCACCTTTTCCCTCTTGACTACCTGCAGAGCATCGAACCCTGGTCCAGAGTCACCCAGCCCTTCTCAACCATGTCTTCCTGTGTGACCTTTTAAGCCTCCACTCCCTCATCAGTAAAATGTGGTTGATGATATGGACACTCGTCCCCCAGGGCCAGTGTGAGCTTACAGCAAGATAAGGAGCGGTGCTGAGTCCAGTGCTGGGCAGGCAGCAAGTGCAAGAACACCAGGGAACAGTAAAAGGCACAGGCTGGAGGCATGATGGCAGGAAAGCAGGACCAGCCGCATAATGTGTTGGGCCTAGTGCAAAAGAGAAATGCATTACCCCTTGTTTAAAAGTTAAGAATTTCAAGGTGGTTACAGTGGAGCATTAAGCCAAGCATAGGGTCCTTCTAAATGTGGGGTCTCATTAAACTGCACCAACAGCATGCCATGAAGCCAGCTCATGGGAAAGGGATAAGAAAGGAGAGAACACACCACCTCACACCCAAAACAGCTGTGCACCAGAGGACACCATCAGCAGGGAGAAAAGGAAATCTGCAGAACGGGAGAAAATATTTGCAAATTATATATCTGATAAGGGCTTAATATCCAAAATACAAAGAACACCTACTACTCAACAATGAAAAAGAAATGACTAAAAATGGGCAAAGGACTTGAATGGACATTTTTTTCAAAGATGATATACAAATGGCCAAGAAGCATTTGAGAAGAAGCTCAACATCACTAATCATTAGAGAAATGCAAATCAGAACCACAATGAAATATCAGCTCACTTCTATTAGGATGGCCACTATCAAAAATGTATATATACACACACACACAAACAAAATATTCAGAAAATAACAAGTGTTTGGTGAGCACGTGGAGAACTTGGAAACTTTGTGCACTGTTGGTGGGAATATATAATGGTGCACCTGCTGTGAAAAACAGTATGGGGTTTCTCAAAAAATAAAAATAAAATTACTACATGACCAGCAATCTCACTTCTGTGTATATATCCAAAAGAATTAAAAACGGGATCTCAAAGAGATATTTGCACACCCTTGTCCATAGAAGCATTACTTACAATAGCCAAGAGGTGGGATCAACCCAAATGTTCCTAACCATATGAATAGATAAACAAAATGTGATGTGTGTGTGCATGCACACATGTGATAGAAGACTTTGTCTTTGAAAGGAGGGAAAATCTGATACACCCTATAATGTGGGTGAACCTTAGGATATCACACTAAGTGAAATAAGCCAGTCACAAAAAGACAAATGCCGTATGATTCCACTTACATTGAGGTACCTGGAATAGTTAACTTCACAGAGACAGAAGTAGAATGGTGGGTGCCAGGGGCTGGGGGAAGGAGAATGGGATTATGGTTTAGTGTGTGCAGAGTTTCAGTTTTAGAAGATAAAGAATTTTGAAGATAGGCTGCACAACGATGAGAATGTACATTAACACTACAGAACAGCAAACTTAAAAATGGTTAAGGTGTTAAGTTTTATTTCATGTGTATTTTACCACAATTAAAAGTAATAAAAAATGGTATAAAGTAAATAATTGAAAGCACACGTAATTTCCCCTGCATTTGGAAGGCTACATCAGCTCACAAAACATTACAGCACAATTCTCCCTAACAGGGCTGTCTTGCTTGGGTATTGTGTGCTAAAGCTTGTGTTTTCTAAGAAATTCATGTTGTCTCCGTTGCTGAGAAAAAAATCATACTCTTAGTACCCAGTACCCCTTTGGGCCAAGCTTTCTGATGAGCTCAGCACACAACATACATACCTCACCTCCTGGAATCCCAGAGAGCTCCTTAATGTAGTGGCTGCTCATTTCTCTCTCATAACTTCCTAAGTTTTATACACCTCCTTTAGCCTATAGTGGTATAAGAAAGGGGATGGAGATATTTCTATCTCCTAAGAGACCTTCTTAATTTCTACAAGTCTGCCATGAAAAGTTGAGTATATCCTATAAGCTCATATCACAAATGTGATACAATACCTTGTGCTGCTGTTGTCTTCTGTCTGCACATTTAGCTCTATCCAATTTCTAGATTAAGATTTATCAAGGGAAGGAGTATATTCAGACTTCAGCTCTGATAGTTTGAAGCAAATAAAATCAAATTTGCTGTCATAAATGCAATATCCACTTTGCTGGGGTGATCCCAAGGCTCCTTTGCCTATCCCCCCCAAAATGGAGTGTCCTCTCATCCCCATTTTCTTTCTCAGTTTTTATACTTGGATCAAACTTGGTTTCCATATAAGAATCCCATGGAGACCAAACCCTGTCATGATCCCTAACTTACTTGCCTGGGGCAGACTGTGACAAGTGGTCCACTGACGCTCGGAAAGAAAGCACTAAATCTTCTATATAAAACTGTTTTTCAGTTCTGTCCTCTTTTTAATCATTGAATCTTTGTGATGTACATATATGATGTTTTAAGTATGATAAAATATGTATATAATGTAAATAAAAATAAATGCAGATATATTGAGGAAAGTGTTAACTTTTAAAAAAAAAGATAATGCCCATTTAAAATATATAGGAATGACTAAGGTTCTAGGTCCTTTCCAAGTCTTTGGAGCTCAACTTTATCCTCTGACGATCCAAGGGTTGGCTAAAGTCCTGCTTCAAATCAATGGGCCACCCAGAATCATAACTACTAAGTGTCAAAAGACACTGATGCTTTGCTCCCATCCTCAGACATGACCCCCATTAGATGTTAAAACCAGCCCAGGTGAAACCAAGGTTTCTGCATCCCTGTGCAGCTTACTTCTTACTATCAACTGCCAGTAGAAAAGCAGTTTGGTGAAAGTTAGATTTGTCAGTCAGTTCCTCTTCTCTGCTAATCCAGGCTGCAGAGCCAGTATTACCTTAGAAGCCCTTATAAAGTGTGACAGTTCTGTGTCTTACAGCCTGCTGGGTGTATGTGTGTGTAAAGAAGAGGAAGCTGTGTGAAATGAAGAAAAGGGGTTTGGGGTGGGGAGAGAGTGGCTACACTTTATCTACCCTTTGCTTTTTTTCAATGTGCTGACGGAACTTCTTAGATCTCCGAGTTAGCACCTGTATTTGTGCCCCTAAAACGCTTCTCTCATTCTCTCTTCCACTTGTGCAGCACGCCTGACTACAATGAAGGGGACTGAGGAATGGCTGAGGTGTCAGAAGCCACATGACAGTAGCCCTAGCTTCATTTCAGGCCCTGAAAGAAAGAAGAAAACTAATCCCATCATCAACCGTTCCACATTAACCCCAATTCATGAAAGGGATTCAGAAGTATATACTACTCACACATGTATCTATATGAGAATCATTGTAGAAATGAATCCTAAATGGTGTTGCCAACAAATAGCACATGTATTTCTATTATCTGATACAATAAACCCTGCCAGATTATATAATGTCCTACCATTTGTTTTCAAGATACATGATACATAAGATAAGAAACGATAGCAAGTGGCAAGAAATTAAGCTCTCCTAAATTTGCACCAAGATGTGGGCAAGTTTTACTTAAATTTTGGCAAAGTTCTTGAAATTTTTTTCTTCAAATCTAATTATCAGGTTTAATCAGCTATTGTAGCCAGATTCAAGTAAATGGAAGAGTTCCTGGCATCAAACATAAATAATTCTGAAGAATGATCAGAAGAGGAACATAGTAATGTCTTTGGCATGAATATTCAACCCTGGCATCATAACAGTTTAAATACCCAGTAGGGACCTGATGTTAGAGAGTGGAATAGACACCTGTGTAAGTCACGGATTTCCATCAGTCCCAGCTTCACCCTACCTGCAGATTAACCTTTCCAACCTGACATCTGCTGTTGATGACTCTTGGGAAAACAACTACGATGAATGAAAATTACAAATGATTTTAAAATACCATTTTTAGACTAGTATTTAAACCACCTTAGCAAAATTGAAAGTTGAAAAATCATGAAATCTCACTATGCCTTCCATGACGGGACCTGAAAGGTTAATTCAGAGTAAGAGAGAACGTGAACACCAAGAAGTCGCTGGGCTGCACCATCAAAGTGGGCCCAGGGCACGGTGCTCAGCATGGTTACACCTGCTGTCTCAAGTAATACTTCCGTTAACCTTTTGAGTAAAGTATGATTAGTCCCATTCTTACGTGAGGAGACTGAGACACAAAGATTGAAGTAACCTGCCTCAGGTCAAATAGTAAATTGTGAGGATTTAAGTCTATCACCTCAAAACCCAAACACTGTGCTGCTGGATGGATTCCAGTTGTTGAGCAGAGGTAAAGCCATGAAGAACCCCCAAAACAATCGGAGATTGGCACATTGAGAAAGCAATGGGCTTACCTCGGCAACAGAACATGTTGGGAGAGTTCATCTCCTTTCAAAGTAAGAAATAAAGAAATAGGTTTAAATAAGTCCATCATACACCCTGATGTTACTCTCCCCGGTTAAGATACCAATAAACAGAAACTAAGTAAGGGGACACATGAGGGACAAAGAGAGGGCCTGGGTAGACTCAATGATAGAAATTCATTCCAGCAATATTTTAAATTTTCTGTTTTTATGTTTTTATCTAATAAAAATAGAAAAAGAACATTCCTCAAAAGAGAAAGTTAATTCCAGGTAAAACTACTTGAAGTTGGAAAATAGTATTTTTTACTGTCTGTACTATACTATGTTCATTTGAAATGCATGCATATGCTCCCGGTGGAACACGATGACAGGTCTGTGACAACCTAGTGCTGGCTTCCTTGCTGCCAAAACTCACAAGAGTGTTCATGATTGGTTTAGAAATACTTGCCGTAAACTGTCAGAGGACACTCAAACTGCGCCATTTCGAGAATGGTGCGGACCATAAATATTCAGCAATATGCCTTCTTGTTTAACAGCTCTAGCTTGAGCTTGCCAAGTGCGCTGTGTTTTCTGGCAAGAATGTGCCCCAGATTTAACATCTACTTGTAAACATAACTATTTCTCACTATTTTACTGGCTACAAGAAACTAAGAGGTTTCTACCTTATGTGCATTCAGACAGAACAGAGTTAGCAGGTTCTTTCCTAAGGACTGTGCTAAAAATATAAGCTTCCCTTTCAGTAGCAAAAACCAAGTCATAGTGCAGAAAACTGAAGACCACTCCCCTCCCAAGTGTTTATACTGGACACAGCTTATTTTGTACTATTCAACACTTGGCAACTTTTGCTTCAATAAGCTGAACTACTCTGTGGTATCTGAGTCCCCTGTCCAGCCTCCCAGAACACTTTCCTGACATGTCTCCCTGTGGTGCTAAATCTCCTTACTAAGCCTGACAGATGCCACCTCCTGATGTGGAGTCTTTCTTCTTTTGGAGTATTTCAGGTGGAAGTAATTTCTCTACTCAGTATTTCTATTTTTCTCTATATCATTATAATCATTGCATTTTACCCAAAATTTGGAAACAATGAAAAGAAGGAAGAGAAAGAAAAAGGAAAAAGGAAAGGAAGAGAAGAAGAAAAACACAAGGAAAAGGAAATAGGACAGAAAAAAAGAAAAATGCCATCATAAAAATCTATTTTGGTAGGTTTTCTTCTTCACTTGTTCTATTTCTATTCTAACATAATTCTAATTGTGCTAAACATATACTTTTCTATACTGCCACCCCCTCCACACACACACACACACACACACCCACACACAAACACAGCTTAGCAGCATGAAACTGTCTCAAAGGATCGCTCTGTAATATAATGCTTAATAGCTACGTACTCATTTCCCCTTCTGTGGAGCACAGAGATAATTTCCCATTTCTTGTTTTCATAAATTACTTTGTCTGAGAATCTCCTACAGCAATAAAAAGTAGTGTAAAGCGTTAAGCATTTGGAATTCAATCTGAGTTCAATTAGTGGGTCTCTGCCCCATAGTGGTTACAAGACTTTTGATAAACCACTTACCTCTCCCAGCCTGCATTTCTTTATCTCAAAAATGAGAATTGTAATTAATATTTTTTCTAGGTATATTTGATCATATCTATGAACCTCAGCTTCCTAAATCACATTCTCACTGCATAAACCAATTTGTTAGTCAACAAATAACCACTGAGCAGATATGATTGTGCCTGCCCAGTCTCAAGCATTGTGGAAAAAAAATGACGCAATACTGCATATTACTAAAGCAAAGCATTCCTTGTGCTTATGGTTTATATTACCTTATAGATGATCATTCTTAGACCCATATATCTGTTTTCATTATAATCTCCATTGGGGGAGGGGGCTTCAGTAAATACTCATGAATAAATTAATAGAGCACATCATTTGCTTAATAACATAGAACCAACAGAAATAGTCAGTTGCCAGTAAAAAGAAAAATATGGAGTGATACTCTATGCTAAATCTGTGCTATGCAAAAGCAGAGTAATTGTTGCCCCCCCCCCCTACAATTCAATGCCCCCTTTAGTTGTCTCAACATTGTGGCTTAATGTAGAAAATTAGTATCTCCCAAACTGATTGCTACTTACAAGTTCAGGATGATGATATTTGAATAGCATTTTTCTGTTGCATATTCTTCATGGAAAGAAACTGTGGTGACTCTCCTGAGTCTCTGCCATTCAGTATTTAAGTTTTTAGAAGGTTTGAAGAAAATCTTAGGCTTTCTTAAAATGTCCATCAGACTTTTTGGCTCTTGCCTTACCATTGTAGTGAGCTCTCCCTCCTACTCATGCTTTATCCTGATGGTCCAGTAACCTGTAGTCCTAATTTTCCTGCTCATCCTGCTTGACCATGTGAGCCTGTAAATGAACCAGTGTCATCACTGCACAAGAGTGGGTGAGGTAGGCTTCAAAGATGCTCTGTCCTTTCAAACTCTGCTATATGAGGTAGGTAGATTTTCACTACAACTTCTACATGCTACCCAGAGCTTCCTGCTGGTGATGCCAAAAATGTGGAGCCACAGATGGAGAAGTCTATTTAAAATGGGGTGACTGGAACTGACAGAAGCAACAGATTAAAATTCAAGGAGCTTCAAAAACACCGAGCAGAAATCATGTTTAGACAATTCATCATTAAAATTCAAATGATGGCTAATGCTTGTAAGAGGAGATGTGAAAGCTGTACAGAACACCAGTGCAAACACACTCCAGGCAGACACCCTCCCCTTGTCTGGGAATATCTAATCAGTGAGGCAGTGGAGGGCTGGTTATGACCATTCTCGGTGGCCAGAGAGGTCAGGTCCACTTCCCTCCTGGCTAACACTGAATGCTGATTGCCAGGTAAAGGCTGATATTAAAACTACTTTAAGACATAAACTTCCATCTGTGAAATCTTATCCTAATAGCAAAAACAATAAGGAAAATGAAATCTACTAGACATTTAAATTATAAGCTCATTGTATTATTCTGCTAGTGCTTCCATAGCAAAATAACACAGACCTTGTGCCTTAAACAAAAGAAATTTATTTTCCCACAGGTCTGGAGGCTGGAAGACTAAGATTGAAATGCCGTCAGTGTTGGTTTCTGGTGAGGCCTCTCTTCCTGGCTTGCAGATGGCCATCTTCTTGCTGTGTTCTCAACTGGGCTTTTCTCTGTGCACCCATGGAGAGCTTATAAGAATGCAATTCCTATTGGATTAGGGCCCCACCCTTACAACTTAATTTAACCTTAATTACCTACCTGAGGACCTCATTTCCAAATATAACCACATTGGAGATTAGAGCTTAAACACATGAATTTGGAGGGAAACACAATTCAGTCTGTAACACTCACAAATACTTCTATGTTGATCATTTAGAAAATTCACTTCAAATTAGAGAAATGAACCACTTTTAATTCTGTAGTTGTCCAGACTCTGAACGGACAACTACCCAATAGATATCTAACCTGGACTGTGAACTTCAATGCGTTCTTCAGAATCTTAGTCCTAGATACCATAGAAGTTAAGGGGGTGTATTAGTCCACTTTTTTTGCTTATACCACAGTACACTGAACTGGGTTATTTACAAAGAAAATGAAATGTATTGCTTGCAGTTTCTGAGGCAGGGAAGTCCAAAGTCCATCTGGTGGTAGTGACAGTGACCCAGGGGTCTCCATTGCAAGACAGTGGAAGCAGAGAGAGCAGTCCGTTTTGTGTTGCTATAACAGAAATACCTGAGACTGGGTAATTTACAAAGAAGAGAGGTTTATTTGGCTTAAGATTCTGGGACAGCTGCATCTAGCACGGGCCTCAGCCCACTTCTACTTATGGCAGAAAGTGTCAGGCAGCCAGCAGGTATAAGCAGATCACATGGCAAGAGGAAGCAAGAGAGAGGAAGCAAGAGAGAGAGAGAAGGTGCCAGGGTCTTTTTAAGCAACGAGCTCTCCTGGGAACTAATAGAGTGAGATCTCATTCATTAATACCCCCTCCCCCAGGGAGAGCATTAATCCATTCATGAGGGATCCGCCCCCCGTGACTCAATCAGTTTCCAACACTGCCACAATGGAGATCAAATTTCCTCATGAGTTTTGGAGGGGACAACACATCCAAACTCCATCAGGGGGGACTCTGATGCTGTCTTCCGATCCCTCCAAATTATGACCACACCTAGCCCTTTACTATTTATGGCTGCAAACACTCATTTGATGTTTAGTTCTTTGGCTAAACTCTCATAGTGCAGCAATAAATTAGACAATCAACCATTATTTGCTTAATTATTCTGCTTATGATTCATCATGAGGTATTTTGAAAATGTGTATGGGTGATTTTTGGCAGTAACAATAATTGAGATACAGTACTAGAATTCAGTAATTGAGGTCCAGGTGTGCCACACCTCATGCAAAATACAAAGAGTCTCATAGAGTGAAGAATTATCCTGGATCCTGCCCAACTTTTAATATCCCAAGGAAAATTCATTCAAGTGAAAAAAATCAATTTAAAATTACATAAACGTAACTCTGTTTTTATATACAAATCATAAAAATGTTGCATATTAAAGATTACAGAAAGGAATACAATGAAAAAAGTCAAGTAACCTCTCCCGTCCCTGATTCTTTAGGTCCTTTCCTCGGAGATGACTCCTATTAAAAGTTTTCAGGACTTTCAACACTCAATGTATGTGTGTGTAAACATATATGTTCTCTATAGATGCATATGTGTACCTTAAAATTCTAATAAGATATAAATTTGAGATTTAAAATAAAAACATTGCATGTTTTTAATTACACACTGAATTTTCCAGAAATGCAATGCTGCATATGTTGAAGAAAATTTGTATTTGTTTTATTCGGAACTTTCCAAAAGGTGCTCACTATGTTGGAAAATAATATCACCTGAGCAGCATCATTTGTAGTATTTGAGTAATCTGTATTTGCAACTTTCTTAATCACTCAATGATATGTGTAGATGTAAGACTCACTATCTAATTACATCTACTAGTATAATTGTGTCTTAGCACTTACAAACTAAAATACGTATTATTATGTCATAAATTACTGTCATTTTATTTCCCCAATATAATATAATCAGGAGATTTCATTATTTTAAATTAGGGATACAGATTCCTTTTGTTTTTATGATTTTTATTTCAGCATAGTAAAGATACCATTTAAGATACAAGCATCTCCCACTTTCTTTCATTGCTCCGTCCCTGAAAATGAGACATTTGTTGCAAAAATGTAAACCAGGAACCTTTCTTCATTCTCTTAAATGGGAATAATTGCAATGTATTACATGTTAAGCCTAAATTCTTAACCAATTTCCTAAAATATGATGAAAATACATTAAAATATTTTATAAAAATAGCAAACTATAATGTTAAGATGAAATTTCTTACAGTATCACTTCCTGATCACAAAATAATTAGTAATGTTAAAAAATATATAGATGCGTTCTATACATTATAAAAAGTTACATACACAGTTTGCCTGCTAAACACTAACTTTATGATACACCAAGGCAAATAGCAGACATAAATAAATAAGAAAAATGCAAACAAATACCTACAAAATGAAAACCAATTTTATGTAACAAACTACTCTTTAGCAAATGAAGTGAAAGCTTTAAATAGAAAGAAAGTTGAGAGGAGGAGGGGAATTGAAGCAATCATTTTGCCACTGGTTAAGAAGGCAATGGAATAGAGAAGTTGAGCAGTGAAAGGGCAATGTCGAGCAAACTCACAGAATCAGCACTGTATCAGTACTGCAAGCCCACGCAATAAGAAAAAAAAGACTTGTAAACAAACTATTATCATTAATAAGTAAATTTAGCAAACTTGATATATATTAGGTGGACTATCAAAAATCTAATACATTTCTACATACAAACAACAGACAACTATAAAATAAAGTTTTAAAAGGATGTTATTTACAATAGCATAGAGAAATATCACATATCTAGAAATAAGTACCATAAAATACTACTCCACAGAAAACTGAAAAAAAAAATTGCTCTACATATAGAAGTATAATATCAAAAACTTACATGAGGAAGACAGCAATCCCTGGGGTCCTAGGCAGGAGCCAAGGGCAGCTCCCCAACCCCCACACAAAAGCAGGCAAGAGAGCATACCAAAAATGCCATTTCCACATGGGTGGCCCACCATAGCCACAGCTGTTGCAAAAGCTGCTTGATATCATGGCAGAAGCCATGGCCACTGTGGAGTGAAAAGCAGAGTTGTTGGAAGCGTGGATAAATGGCCTGGAGGATGACGTGCAGTGACTGGCCACTCCTGCTTCTCACACCGGGGAGGACGATGAACCTGGTGGTGAGTTGGGGGAGACTGTGCGTCCCCAGGCATGGCCTGTTGTGCACCAGAAAGTGAAATGTGAGCAGCCTATGGGACCAGGTGGACAACAAGTGGGCAATCCACAGGTGACCCAATTTACCATTTATGTCCTATATACCCAGGTTGAGTTAGTTGACTTGGGGAGATAGTTTCAGCAGAAACAGGGGGAGACCCTGGCTGCTTGGATGTTGCAATTATGGGACCTAGGGGTGGACAGTGTGATATGCTCTGGTGAGGAGATGGAAAAATTAGCCTCTCTCACCATGCACCCGTCCCTGAGGCAGCAGCTGCAGAATAGCCACAGATATGCATAATGGCCAGGTAGTCATTCCTTAATGGAATGGGTGAGTGCAGCTGCCTGAACCATGTGGGCAAATGCTGGAGAACTGCCCAAAATTGTTAGTAAGTGGTAAACGTATGCTGAGTTAGTTCAAACCATTTGAGAGCTGGGGATGTGGCAGTCCATGTTTAAGGTGAACACTCGTTGCCCGGATGATGAACATTTTACAGGCAGCATGAGAGACATAGTGCTGCAGAATGCCCCATCAGTGTCCTTTGAGTCACTGATGGCCATACTGGCCTCATACATTGGTCATCCTATACATGAGGTAACGACCATGATAGCCAGCTTGGGTGAAGTAGATGACAGGAGACAAGCAAAAGGGGTCTGAAAGGTGGATAAGACCAAACCCCCAAGAAATGCTCAGGATCTTATCCAAAAGGGACCAAGCAAGACTAGCCATAAGCAGATGTGGCTTGACTTGCTTGCAGCAGGGGTAGATGACAAGAAAATTGACTGGTATCCAAATGCAGTTCTGTTTGCCTTGTGGCAGCAATTGCACCCTGAGCAGCATTTCACTAAACATCTGGAGACAGGTAGCAAGTTACATTCAGTGGATTTAAAGGACTTTTTGATTGCTCCTGAGGAGGCAGATGAAATGTTCAATTTCAAATAGGGAGTAGGCCAAGGTATTCATCTTTTGGGGGCAGGCAAGGACCGGAGGCCTCATGTTGAATTGGCAATACATTGCTCAAGGACACATGTGCAGCGTGTTTTGGCATTGGTGGATAAACATGCAGAACGTAGCCTGATATATGGTGATCCAAATAAGTTTCCAGGGGCCACAGTTTATATAGATGGCTATAGAGGACATACTGCTGAGGTCAAAGCCATGTCCTTGCTATTTGGCATAGGAAGATTACCCCCTCATGTATACACTGTATATATACAAATATATATATATATATATATATATATATATATATATATATATATATATATATATATATATATATATATACCCCCTTTATATGTACCCGCTGTAGCTGAATAAATCTTGGGTATGGATGTACTTTATGGTTTGCACCTGCAAACAACGGAGAGTTTTGGCTGTGGATACAGACAGTAAAGCCTATGTTTTGAGGATATGCTAAACATGACCCACAGGTGTTACCTAAGCCAAGATGTATAGTTAAAGTAAAGTAGTATCGCCTACCAGAAGGACATGAAGAGATAAATACCACTATATTGGAATTAGAAAAAGTTGGCATTATTCGTCCAGCTCATAGCCCATTTAAAGCTCTGTTATGGCCAGTGAAAAAGCCTGATGGTACCTGGAGAATGACTGTAGACTATCGAGAACTAAACAGAGTAGTGCCTCCTTTGCATGCAGATGTGCCTTCAGTTCATGACTTGACAGATCAGCTGATGACTCAGCTGCGAACTTATCATTATGTATTGGACCTTGAAAATGCTTTTTTCTCTATTCCAGTCTCAGCTGATAGCCAAGATCAGTTCACCTTCACCTGGGAAGGAAGACAGTGGACCTTTCAAGTATTGCCCCAAGGTTACCTGCATAGCCCAACCATCTGTCATGGTTTGGTGAGTGGGGACCTAGCCAAGTGGACTAGGCCCAGCACAGTTACAATGTTTCACTATATTGATGATGTGTTATTAACTTCTGATTCTCTTGCAGATTTAACCCAGGCAGCTCCAATGGTGCTAAGTCACAGGCATACCCTGGACCCACAACTGTAGCTCAGCTACAGACATATTTGGGACTTCTGGGGTATTGGAGAGCTTTTGTACCCCATATGGCCCAAATGGCATGGCCACTGTATGCATTAACAAAGAAAGGAGCCCCCTGGGATTGGACTGAGGAAGTAGAACAAGCTTACTGGGCTACAAAAAGGGCAATACAGCAAGTACAGGCTTTACAAGTGGCTGATCCCACTAAGCCTTTTGAGTTAGATGTACATATAACCCAGAAAGGGTTAGGATGAGGTTTGTGGCAGAGACAAGACCAATTCCACATGCCTGTAGAATTCTGGTCTCAGCTCTGGAATGGTTCTGAAGTGCCCTAATAGAAAAACAGTTAGCAGCTGTGTATTCTGCCTTGCTAGCCACTGAAGCTATCACAGGAACTGCCAAACTCCTAGTAAAGATGACATACCCCATAACAGGTTGGCTGCGCATGTGGGCCACCAACCCTAAAATTGGTGTAGCTCAGACTCCCACTCTGTCTAAATGGGGAGCATATATAGAACAAAGGAGCACTGTGTCAACAAGTCCTCTCTCCAAAGAGCTGTGAACTGTGCTAGGCCCAGTCGAGGTTGACACAACCATTACCCATGGAGGTGGAGGCTAAACCTTTCCATGAGGGACAGGGACCTATCACAGAGCAAGCTTGGTATACAGATGGCTCTAGCATGGGACCTTCAGCATCATGGACAGCTGTTGCTGTCCAGCCCTCAACAGATACCACGTGGTATGAAAACAGCACAGGGCAAAGCAGTCAGTGGGCTGAACTGAGAGCAGTATGGATGGTGATAAAAAATGAGCCTGGCCCATTAACCATCTGTACTGACAGCTGGGCTGTGTTCAAAGGTTTAACCCTTTGGATCTCTACTTGGAAATATTAATGGTGGATGATAGGCCACTGACCCCTGTGGAGACAAGCCATGTGGCAAGAGTTATGGGAATTGGGACATGAGAAAGAAGTAACTCTTTCCATGTCACAGGACACTTTCCCTTAGCCAGTCCAGGAAATGATGAAGCTGATGCCTTGACTCGGGTAAGATGGCTGGAGAGAGCCCCAGCTGCTGATGTAGCCCAGTGGTTACATTGACAAATGCAGCATGTTGGCAGCAAAACCATGTGGATGGTTGCTCAAAGATGGACCCTGCGTATAAAATGGGAAGATGTAGTGAATGCCTGTCATGTTTGTCCAGTATGTGCTCAAGAGAGTCTACATCCCTGGCAGATGCCCCATACAGATGGGGAAATAACTCAAGGATGGGTGCCCCTGACTCAATGGCAGGTGGACTTTATTGGACTACTGTCAATGTCGGAGAATTTCAGATACATCTTCACAGCTGTTGATGTGGCTACTGGTCTTCTGTTTGGCCTTGTAAGGCCCCAGACCAGGTAAACACTGTGAAGGCGTTGAACAGTCTTACAGCTATATATGGCTGGCCTGTAGTCATAGAGAGTGATAATGGAACCCAATTTACTGGACATGGGGTTCACAGGTGGTCCTCCCAGTTGTCCATTCAGTGGAAGTTACATGTGCCATATTATCCTCAGGCAGTGGGAATGATTGAATGGTACAATTGTCTTTTTAAAAAGGGACCAGGGCTTTCTGCCCAACCCCCATCTCTGAAGGGGTGGACATGATGGTTATGGCCACCAGTCAGGATTCGAAATGAAAGACCCCACAAGGGCGGGCCTTCTCCAGTGGAAGCTCTCTTACATAGGGCTGCAGCACCAATACAATGGCAAGTCACTACTAAAGATGAGTTTTTGAAGCCAGGATATGGTAAGAATGGAAATATTCTCTTACCAGCCTTGACCTGTTTGCAACAGGGACAAACAGTACAATGGGAAAGGCCTTGGAGAATAAAACCCCCCTTATACACTGGGTTGGCTTAATAGGGCCTTGGGGAAAAGGATTAGAGGGAGGCTTGCAAGTTTCGCCTTGGGTGACAAGTACCTGGCCTCCTTGAGTAAAGGTAACATGGCCTGGAACAGATAAGCACTCTATTCTAAAGGGCACATTTGTATTATCATTATGGCTAATTATGAGTTCCCCTATACTGTTACATATAGAACCTATAGATCCCACAGTGTTAGCAGATAAGGTATGGTATCATAAACCAGATAAGATACCTATTCCCGCAACCATCCTTTCTCAGGATGGCAAACCGGCATGTATCTTACCAGAGGGGTGAGAACTTCCCCTGTTGGTACCAATAATCCTTCTGTCTTTTTGCCCATAGTGTTCTGGCTGCAGGCACTGCACCAGAGTCAGCTGGGCACATAAATACATTGGCATGATCATCTACTGAATATGCACTGAACTTCACATCAGTATGACTACAAGATTCCCATGGAAAATCACACCAGTGATGACTACTAACTGAACATGTGCAACTAAAGGACAGAACTACAGGACAAGCCTTAAGCCATATTGAACAGACAACAGGTTGTATAAATAAAAGGGTCATTTGTCCCCTCTAAGAGAACATTGCAGAAGATTTTTAATGCATAGATTGTACAGTGAGGGATCCTGAAGGGGTGGACTTTGCCAGTAGCAGTTGAGTTTTAGAGTTTCTCTTTGTACTGCCTAGCTCCTAGATGTGTGTATGCTGAATAAAGTCTATTCCTTCTTCAACCAAGGATCCAAGGACCTTTTTGCCATTTACCTAGCTCATAGACCTGTGTGTGAAGGGTTTGTGAATGGGCTTGAGGGGTCTGTGAGCTCCAGATCCCAGCTCTAGTTCTACAGATCCTCAGCCCAAGCCAGTCCCCACTGCCCAGAGAGGCCTGAGAGATGGTGGGCCCACAGGACCTGAGGCAGCTGCACTAGACCTGGCAGACACTGCACCATAAGACCTTCAGTCCACTCTAGTCCCTGCCATCCATAGAGGCCCAAACTGCTTGTCCATAGGCCCCAAGGCAGCCACACCAAACTGGTAGTACCTGCAGAATCCAGGACAGACACCAGAGAGGAATGAGTGGGCCATGAAATCCCCTGCCACAATGACTGAAAACCAAAGGAAAGATACCAGAAATATGAAAAACCAAGAAAGGATGACACCACCAAAGGCAAATAACCTCAAGTTCTAGAACCTGTAGAACAGGAACTCCTTGAAATGACTGACAAGGAATTTCAAGCAACATTTCTAAGGAAACTAAATGACATACAAAAAACTCAGTTAGCCAGCATAATGAAATGAGAAAAAGTATACAGGACCTGAAAGAAGAAATGTACAAAGAAATCAATGCCCTAAAAAAGAATGTAGCAGAGCTTGTGGAGATGAAGAATTCATTCAATGAAACAAAAAACACAACAAGAGTTTAACCAGCAGGATAGAACAAGCAGAAGACAGAAATTCTGACCTTGAAGATGGTCTGTTTGAAATAACACAGGTGGACAAAAAGAAAAAAAATGAAAAAAGAATTTTAACAATTGAAGAAAATCTAAGAGAGATAACAGACAACCTTAGCACTCAAATATCTGAATCATGGGTATTCCAGAAGGGGAGGAAAAAGGAAATGGCATTAAAAACATACTCAATGAAATAATAGCAGAAAAATTCCCAGGTGTAGGGATAAATACAGATCTTCAGATTCAGAAGTTCAAAGATCCAAAAGCATATGCGACCCAAAAAAGATCTCCCGAAGATATGTTATAGTCAAATTGGCAAAACTCAAAGACAAAGAGAGAATCTTAAAAGCAGCAAGAGAGAAGTGTCAAGGTACCCATAAGGGAACCACAATCAGACTAACAGACTTTTCATTGGAAACCCTAAAAGCCGGAAGAGAATGGGATGATATATTCAAAATACTAAAAGACAAAAATTGCCAGCCAAGAATACTTTACCCAGAAAGGCTACACTTCTGAAATGAAGGACAAATATTATATTTCTCAGACAAAAACTGCAGAAGTTCGCTACCACATGACCAGCCATACAAGAAATTCTCAAGGGAGTACTGGGTTTGGTACCTAAAAAACAGCCATCAGTGCTATAAAAACTCAAGAAAGAATAAATCCCACCAGTAAAATAAACTGCTAACAATATAGTGGGAAAAAAAGTTTATCTACCATCCCATGGAACCAACAAATACAAAAGACAAACAGTATATCAGAAAGAAAGGAACAAAAGATAATTAAGACATTGAAACAAAAATCAATAAAATGCCAGCAGTAAATCAATACCTTTCATTAATAACTCCTAATGAAAAAGGATTAAATTCCCTACTCAAAAGACACATTAAAAAGATGAACTCAACAATGCACAGCCTTCAAGAGACTCACCTCACCTGTAAAGACACACATATAATAAGAGTGAAAGGATGGAAAAAGATATGCCATGTAAATAGAAATGAAAAATAAGCTGGAGTAGCTATTCTCATATCAGATAAAATAGACTTTAAATGAAAAACCACAAAAAGAGAAAAAGAAGGGCACTATGTAATGATAGAAGGGTCTGTCTTTCAAGAAGACATAACAATCATAAATATATACACACCCAATGTTGGAGCAACCAGATTTATATAGCAAACACTATTAAACCTAAAGAATGAGATACACAATAATACCATAATAGCAGGGAACCTAAATACCCAACTCTGAACATTGGACAAATCGTCTAGGCAGAAAGTCAATAGAGAAACACAAGATCTAAACAACACTTTAGACCAATTGAACTTGGCAGAAGTCTGCAGATCATTCCATCCAACAACATCAAAATATTGATTCTTCTTATCAACACATGGAACATTCTCCAGGATAGACCACACATTAGGTGACAAATCAAGTCTCAACAAATACAAAAAAAATTGGAATTATTCCCTGTATTTTTGCAGGTTACAATAGATTAAAATTAGGAATCAATGACAAAGGAAACTCTGGAAACTATGCAAACACATGGAAATTAAACAACATTTTACCTAATAACCTATGGCTCCAAGAAGAAATTAAACAGCAAATCAAAAAATTTAATGAAACTAATTAAAATAATGACACATCATATCAAAATCTGTGCAATACTACAAAAGAAGTACTAAGGGGAATTTATCACATTAAATGCATACTTCAGAAGAATGGAAAGACGGCAAGTAAACAACCTCACACTTCACTTTAAAGAGCTAGAAAAACAAGAACAATCAAGGCCCTAAGTTAGTAGAGAGAAACAAATAATTATGATCAGCACAGAATTAAATGAAATAGAAAACCAAAAATCATACAAAAGATCTATGAAACAAAAAGCTGGTTTTTTGAAAAGATAAATAAAATTGACAATCAGCAAGACTAACTAAAAAAAGAAGAGAGAAGACTCAAATAACAAAAATTAGAAAAAAGGTGATATTACAACTAATACCTCAGAAATGGAAGGAATCATTAGAGACTGCTATAAACAGTGATCTGCCAACAAATTTGAAAATCTGGAGGAAATGGATTAATTTCTGGACACACACAAACCACCAAAACTGAGTCAAGAAGATATAGAAAATCTGAAAAGACCAATAACAATGAAAGAGATTGAAGCTGTTATCAGAAGGCTCCCAATAAAGAAAAGGATCAAATAGAATTCATCCCAGGGATGCAAAGTTGGTTCAACATACACAAATCAATAAATGTGATACACCACATCAATAAAATCAAAGACAAAAACCATGTGATCATCTCTATAGATGCTGGAAAAGCACTTGACAAAATTCAACATTCACTCATGATAAAGACTTTCTGCTACTTGGGCATAGACAGAAAGTATCTAAACACAATTAAAGCCATATATGATAAGCCCACTGCCAATATCATCCTGAATGGGGGAAAACTGAAAGCATTTAGCATCAGAACAGGAACTAGACAAGGATGCCCACTCTCACCACTCCTATTCAACACGGTGTTGGAAGTACTAACCAGAGCAATCAGAGAAGAGAAGGAAATAAAGGGCATCCAGATTGGAAAAGATGAAGTCAAACTGTCCCTGTTTGCAGATTATATATTTCTATGTATCGAACAGCTTAAAACCTCTAAAAGAAAACTCTTAGAGTTGAATAATGTTTTCAACAATTTTGAAAGATACAAAATCAACACACAAAAATCAGTAGAATTTCTGTACCAACAGTGAACATACAGAAAAAGAAATCAAGAAATCTAGCCCATTTACAATAGTCACTAAAAAAAAAAAAAAAAAAAAACCTATGAATAAAGTTAACCAAGGATGTGAAAAATCTGTAGGATGAGAATTACAAACCACTCTTGAGAGAAATCAAGAGGACACAAGAAGATGAAAAGATATGCCATGCTCTTGGATTGGTAGAATCAACATTGTGAAAATGTCTATATTACCCAAAGTGATCTACAGATTCAATGCAATCCCCATGAAAATTCCAATGACATTTTTCTCAGAAATGGAAAATCTATACTAATATTTATATGGAATAATGAAAGGCCATACATTGCCAAAGTAATCCTAAGCAAAAATAAATAAATAAATAAAGCTGGAGGCATAACACTACCTGGCTTTAAACTATAGCAGAAAGCTATAGTAACCAAAACAGCAAGGTACTGGCATAAAAACAGACACACAAATCATTAGAATAGAATTCAGAAATCAACCCATACACTGACAGCCATCTGACCTTTGACAAAGGCACCAAGTCTTCACACAGGGGAAGACATTGCCTCTTCAGCAAATGGTGCTGGGAAAACTGGATATTCATATGTAGGAGAATGAAACTAGACCTGTGCCTCTCACCATATACCAAAAATCAATGCAAAATGGATTAAAGAATTAAATATATATCCTGAAACTATAAAACTTCTTAATGAAAACATAGGGGATACAGTCCAGGAAGTAGGATTGGGTACAGACATCATGAATACAATCCCAAAAGCATGCGCAACCAAAGGAAAACTAAACAAATTGGCTGATATCAAACTAAAATGCTTCTGCACAGCAAAAGAAACAATTAACAGAGAAAAAGACAACCAACATATTGGGATAAAATATTTGCCAAACATACATCTGAAAAGGATTAATATCCAGAATATACAAAGAACTCAAACAAGTTTATAGCAAAAAACAAAGTAACCGGATTAAAAAATGGGCAAAGGAGCTGAATAGGCATTTCTCAAAGGAAGATATACAAATGGCCAACAGACACATGAACAAATGCTCCACATCATTCAGCATTAGGGAAATGCAGATCAAAACCACTTTGAGATACCATCTCACTCCAGTTAGAATGACTAATATCCAAAAGACTGCAATTGTTAAATGCTGGCGAGTTTGTGGAGAAAAAGGAAATCTCATACACTGTTGGTAGGACTTCAAAATGGTGCAGCCTTTATGGAAAATGGTATAGAGGATCCTCAAACAATTACAGATAGATCAACCATACATCCAGCTATTCCACTGCTTGGTATATACCCAGAGGAATGAAAATCATCATGTCAAAGGGATACCTGCACTCCCATGTTTACTGCAGAGCTATTTTCAATACCCAAGAGTTGCAACCAGCCCAAATGTCCATCATTAGATGAGTGGATAAAGAAATTGTGGTATATCTATGCAATGGAATACTACTCTGCTATAAAAAGAAATGAGGTACTATCATTTGTAGCAACAGTGATGTACTTAGAGAAAATAAGTCAGGCACAGAAAGAGAAATACCCCATGTTCTCATTTATTGGTGGGAGCTAGAAATAAATATATAAACAAATAAATGGTAGAGGGGAGAAGACTCAACAATCACAACAGTTCCTTGAACTTGTTAAGAGAAGTGAACACATATGATGTTGATGGGGGAGGGGGGAGTGTGGGGGGGAGAAGGAATTGGTTAAAGGGACACAAAAATCAACTGCAGTATATATTGATTAATTAAAATAAAAAATCATCTTAATACAAAAAAAGAAAAAAAGAAAGTAAAAGGCATGAAAAACCTATTCAACAAAATAATAACAGACAGCTTCCCAGGTATAGGGAGAGACATGGACTTTCAGATCCAGGGGGCTCTAATATTCGTAAACAGATTCAACCCAAAAAGATCCTCTCCAAGACACATTACAGTCAAACCAGCAAAGCTCAAAGACAAAGAGAGAATCTTAAAAGAGGCAAGAGAAAAGCATCAAGTCACCTATAAGGTACCCCTATCAGACTAACAGCAGACTTCTCAACAGAAACTCTACAGGCCCGGAGAAAATGGGATTACATATTGAAAATACTAAAAGAAAAAAAAAACTGCCAAGATTACTACATCCAGCAAGACTATCCTTTAGAGATGAGGGGAAAATAGCGTAATTTCCAGACAGACAAAACCTGCAGGTGTTCACCACCACATGACCAGCCCCACAAGAAATCCTCAAGTAAGTACTGCATCTGAAATCCACAAAACAATAATCACTACCATGACAGCAGAAGAAAGAACAAAACCGACTGGTAAAACAAAAGTGCAAATGAGAAAGAGAAGAAACCAAATTTACCACGACAAAAAACCATAATGGCAATGTAATAATGCTCCTGCTTTATTTCTGATTGTAGTAATTTCTGTCTTCTTTTTTTTTTTTTTTTTTTTTTTTTTCTTGGTCAACCTAGGTAAAGGTTTTCAAATTTTGTTGATTTTTTGAAGAATTGACTTTTGGCTTGTTGAGTTTTCTCTATTGTTTTTTATTCCCTATTTCCATATATTTCTGTTGTGATCTTTGTTACTTTCTACTTACATTTGCTTTTGGTTTATTTGGCTCTTCTTTTTCTACTTTCTTAAGGTAGAAGTTCACATTACTGATTTAAGATTTTTCTTATTTTTAATATAAGTGTTTGCAAGTATAAATTTGCCTCTAAGCACTACATGAGCACTGCATCCTATAAATTTGTATATATTGAGCTTTGATTTTACCTCAAAATACTCTAATTTCCCTGTGATTTTTCTTTTTACCCATTGTTTATTTAGGAGCGTGTTGTTTAATTTCCACACATTTGTGAATTTTCTAAATTTCCTTCTGTTATTATAGTCAGGTAATATATTTTCTATGATCTTAGTCTTTGTGAATGTATTAAGGTATTTTATTCTATTTTGTCAATATACAATGTGGTTGATTATTGTGAGCCATTACCAAAACTTCCCTCCCTCCTCCCTCTCCCACCTCCCTCCCAACAATCTCCTTTCTGTTTGCTTGTCATATCGACTTCATGAAATTGTTATTGTTGTGTCTTCTTCACTCCCCACCTCCAGGTTGTTTGTGTATTTATTTATTCATTTTTAGCTCTCATAATAAAAATGTGATATTTTTTTTCTGTGCCTGACTTGTTTCACTTAATATATTTCTCTATAGGTCCATCCATGTTGTTGCAAATGGCAGTATTTCATTTTTTATATCAGAGTAGTATTCCATTGTGTAGATATACCACATTTTCCATATCCACAGATCTGATGATGGACATTTGGGCTGGTTCCAACTCTTAGCTATTGTAAAGAGTGCTGCGATAAACATTGGGGAATAGGTATACCTTTGACTTGATGATTTCCATTCCTCTGGGTATATTCCCAGCAGTAGAATAGCTGGGTCATATGGTAGATCTACCTGTAATTGTTTGAGGAACCTCCATACCATTTTCCATAGAGGCTGCACTATTTTGCAGTCCCACCAACGATGTATGAATGTTTCTTTTTCTCCACAACCTCACCAGCATTTATCATTCTCAGTCTTTTGGATATTAGCCATCCTAACTGGGGTGAGATGGCATCTCATTGTGGTTTTGATTTGCATTTCCCGGATGCTGAGTGAGGCTGAGCATTTTTTCACGTGTCTGTTGGCCATTCATATATATTCCTTTGAGAAATGCATATTTAGCTGTTTTGCTGATTTTTTAATTGGGTTACATGTTTTTTTGCTGTAAACTTGTGTGAGTTCCTTGTATATTCTGGATATTAGTGCTTTCTCAGATGTATAGTTTGCAAATATTTTCTCACACTCTGTTGATTATCTTTTAATGCTGTTAATTGTTTCTTTTGCTGTGCAGAAGCATTTTAGTTTGATATAATCCCATTTGTTTATTTTTCCTTCAGTTGCCTGTGCTTTGGGAGTCATATTCATGAAGTCTGTGTCCAGTCCTACCTCCTGAAATGTTTCTCCTATGTTTCCTTTAAAAGTTTTATTGTTTCAGGCTGTATATTTAATTCTTTAATCCATTTTTAGTTGATTTTAGTATATGGTGAGAGGTATGGATTTCGTTTCATTCTCCTGCATATGGATATCCAGTTATCCCAGCACCATTTTCTTAAGAGGCAGTCTCTTCCCCAGTGTATAGGCTTGGTCCCTTTGTCAAAGATCAGATGGCTATAGGTGTGTGGATAGATTTCTGGATTCTCTATTCTATTCTATTGATCAGTGCATCTGTTTTTATGCCAGTACCGTGCTGTTTTGGTTGCTATAGCTTTGTGGTATAGTTTAAAGTCAGGCAGTGTATGCCTCCAGCTTTATATTTTTTTCTCAGAATTGCTTTGGCTGTGCATGATCTTTTGTTATTCCATATAAATGTCTGCATAGTTTCTTCCATTTCTGAGAAAAATTTCATTGGAATTTTGATGGGGATTTCATTGAATATGTAGATCAGTTTAGGTAGTATGGACATATTCACAATGTTTATTCTTCCAATCCAAGAGCAGGGGATATCTTTCCATCTTCTTGTGTCCTCTATAATTTCTCTCAGCAGTTGTTTGTAGTTCTTATTATAGAGATTTTTCAAATCCTTGTTTAACTCAATTCCTAAGTATTTTATTTTTTTGGTGGCTATTGTAAATGGGCAAGCTTTCTTGATTCCTCTTTCTGTATGTTCACTATTGGAGAATAGAAATGCTACTGATATTTGTGTGCTGATTTTGTATACTGCAACTTTGCTAAAATCATTTATCAACTCCAAGAATTTTTTAGTAGAGGCTTTAGGCTGTTCGACATATAAGATCATGTCATCTGCAAAAAGGGACAGTTTGATTTCATATTTTCCAATCTGGATGCCCTTTATTTTCTTCTCTTCTCTGATTGCTCTGGCTAGTACTTGCAATATTGTGTCAAATAGGAGTGGGGAGAGTGTGCATCCTTGTCTAGTTCCTGTTCTTAAAGGAAAAGCTTTCAGCTTTTCCCCATTCAAGATGATATTGGCAGTGGGTTTATCATATATGGCTTTAATTATGTTGAGATACTTTCCATCTATACCTAACTTATAGAGAGTCTTTATTGTAAACTAGTGTTGAATTTTATCAAATGCTTTTTCAGCATTTACAGAGATGATCTTATGGTCTGGGCATTTGGTTTTATTGATATGGTGTATCACATTTATTAATTTGTGTATGTTGAACCAACCTTGCATCCCTGGGATGAATCCCACTTGAACATGGTGTATAATTTTGTGTATCTGTTGCTGTATTCTGTTAGCTATTATTTTATTGAGGATTTTTGCATCTATATTCATCAAGGATATTGGCCTGTAGTTTTCTTTTTTAGTTGTGTCTTTACCTCATTTTGGTATCAGGATGATGTTTGCTTCATACAATGAGTTTGGGAGAATTGCCTCTGTTTCAATCTTTTGGAATACTTTGTAGAGAATTAGTTTCAATTCCTCTTTGAATGTTTGGTAAAATTCTGCTGTGAATCCATCTGGTTCTGGGCTTTTCTTTGTTGGGAGCCTTCTGATAACAGCTGCAACCTCTTTTATTGTTATTGGTCTGTTCAGATTTTCTACATCCTCTTGGCTCAGTTTTGGTAGCTTGTGTGTGTCCAGAAATTAATCCATTTCCTCCAGATTTTCAAATTTGTTGGCACACAGTTGTTTATAGTAGTCTCAAATGATTCCTTGTATTTCAGATGTATCAGTTGTAGTATCACCTTTTTCATTTCTAATATTTGTTATTTGGATCTTCTCTCTTCTTTTTTTAGCTAGCCATGCTAATGGTTTGTCAATATTATTTATCTTTTCAAAAAACCAACGTTTTGACTCATTGATCTTTTGTATTGCTTTTTGGATTTCAATTTCATTACGTTCTGCTCTGATCTTAATAATTTATTTCTGTCTGCTAACTTTGACTTTGAATTGTTCTTGGTTTTCTAGTTCTTTGAGGTGAAGTATTAGGTTGTTCACTTGCCATCTTTCCATTCTCCTGAAGTAAGCATATAATGTGATAAATTTCCCCCTTAGTACTGCTTTTGCAGTATCCCACCACTTTTGGTATGATGTATCATTGTTTTCATTAGTTTCAATAAATTTTTTGATTTCCTGCTTGATTTCTTCTTGGACCCATATGTCATTAAGTAGAATGCTGTTTAATTTCCATGTGTTTGTATAGTTTCATTTGTTATTAATTTCTAGTTTTAATCCATTGTGGTCTGAGAAAATACATGGGATAATTCCAATTTTTTTGAATTTATTGAGACTTGATTTGTGACCTAATATGTGATCTATCCTGGAGAATGATCCATGTGCTGATGAGAAGAATGAATATTCTGAGGTTGTTGGGTGGAATGTTCTGTAGATATCTGCCAATTCCAATTGGTCTAGAGTCTTGTTTAGATCTTGTGTTTCTCTACTGATTCTTTGCCTAGATGATCTGTCTAATATTGACAGTGGGGTGTTCAGGTCCCCTGCTATTATGGTATTAGTGTCTATTTCCTTCTTTAGGTCTAATAGAGTTTGTTTTATAAATCTGGCTGCTCCAACATTGGGTGCGTACATATTTATGATTGTTATGTCTTCTTGATGGATCAGTCCTTTTATCATTAAGTAGTGTCCCTCATTGTCTCTTTTTATGGTTTTTAGTTTAAAGTCTATTTTGTCAGATATAAGAATAGCTACTCTAGCTCATTTTTCTTTTCTGCTTGCATGGTAAATCTTTTTCCATCCTTTCACTCTTAATCTATGTGAGTCTTTATAGGTGATTTGGGTCTCTTGAAGGCAGTATATAGTTGGGTCCTCCTTTCTAATCCAGTCAGCTGGTCTGTGTCTTTTGATTGGGGAATTTTATCCTTTTACATTAATAGTTGTCAGTGAAAAGTGTTGATTTATTCCTAGCATTTTATTGATTTTTGTTTGGAAAACAAGTCTTATTGTCTTTTGTTCCTTTCTTTCTGATTTACTGTTTGTTTGTTTTTTCTGTATTTATTGGTTCCTTGGCTTGTAGATAAACTTTTTTTTCTCTTCTTTGTTGCCATTTTTATTTTACCAATGGGTTTTGATTTTTCTTGAGTTTTTATGGCAGTGGTAGTTATGTTTCAGGTACCAAACCCAGTGCTGTCCTGAGAATTTCTTATAAGGGTGGTCGTGTGGTAGTAAACTCTCACAGTTTCTGTTTGTCTGAGAAATATACTATTTGCCCTTCATTTCAGAAAGATAGCTTTGCGGGGTAGATTATTCTTGGCTGGCAATCTCTGTTTTTTATTATTTTGATATATTGTCCCATTCCTTTCTGGATTTAGGGTTTGTGATAAAAAGTCTGATGTTAGTCTGTTTGGGGCTCCCTCATAGGTGTTTGACACTTCTCTCTTGCAGCTTTTAACATTCTCTCTTTGTTTTTGAGTTTTGGCAATTTGACTATAACATCTTGGAGAGGACTTTTTTGGGTTGAATACATTTGGGGATCTTTGAGCTTCCTGAATCTGAAGATATGTGTCTTTTCCTATACCTGGGAAGTTTTCTGCCACTATTTTGTTGAATATGTTTTCAATGCAATCTCCTTTTTCCTCCCTTTCTGGAATACCTGTGACTTGGATATTTGAGTGCTTAAGGTTGTCTGATATCACTCTTAGATTTTCTTTAATGTTTTTCATTCTTTTTCTTTTTTCTCTCTGCCTGTGTTTTTTCAGACAGCCCATCTTCAAGGTCAGAAGTACTCTTCTGCTTCTGCAAGCCTTCTGGTTAAACTCTCTGTTGTGGTTTTTTTATTTTGTTGAGTGAATTCTTCAGCTCAGCAAGCTCTGCTACATTATTTTTCAGGGCATTGATTTCTTTGTACATTTCTTCTTTCAGGTCCTGTATATTTTTCCTCATTTCATCGTGTTGTCTAGCTGAGTTTTCTTGTATCTCATTTAGTTTCCTTAGAATTATCACTCGAAATTCCTCATCTGACATTTCAAGGGCTTCTTGTGCTATAGGATCTACAGCCTGAGAGTTATTACCCTTTAGTGGTGTACTTTCTTGGTTTTTCATATTTCTGTTATCTTTCCTTTGATGTTTAGTCATTGTGGCTGGGGATTTCATGGTGCACTGGTTTGACACTATTGTCTGGCTAGGATGCTGCTGGGGCTGCAAATTTGGTATGGCTGCCTCAGTTTCTGCTTGGTTGCCCTCTAGTGCCTTGGGTGTGTGGTTGCCTTGGGTCTTGGAGCTCTCTGGGGAGGTGCCTCTTTGGTCAGCATGCACTCGGCTGGGCTGGGGATGGAATTGGGCAGTGGTGGCAGTGAGGCCTACCTGCTGGGTCACGTGCTGGCACTGCAGGGCATGTGGTCTCCGTGGATCTTCTGCTTCTCTGGCTGGATGCCTCTCTGATCAGTGCACACTTGGCCAGGCTGCAGATGGAGTCTGGTGGCAGCGGTGAGGCCTACCTTCTAGGTCACTTGCTGGCACCTCAGGGCGTGTGGTCTCCTTAGATCTTCCACTTCAATTAAGACTTGTTTGTGGCAAAACAAAACAAGACAAAACAAAAAATTGAACATTAAATCTGCAAATGTCACAGAGCTATTGTATGAAATGTATATTTTTCTCTTCTACTCAATAAATTTTATTTTGTGCCTGTTTAAAAAAACTTATATGAGAATATACAAGGAAATCATAAAAATCAATAAGAAAACAACAATCAACCTAATCTTTTAAATTGGTAAAGAACTAAAACAGACACTTCTTAAAGGGGGATCATCATGACAATAAACATGAAAATGTTCTTCACCTCATTAATAATCATTGAAATGCTAATAAAAATCACAATGAGATACCACTTCACACCCATGCAATTGGCTATGTTTAGAAAAAACTGATATCAAATATTGGTGAAGATAGGAAGGTACAGGAATAATTATTTGCTACTGGTGGAAACATAAATTGGTACAACCACTTTGGATACTTTGTGGCAATATGTATTAAAAATACATGTACTTTATGAGCCAACAGTTTTATCCCTAGGAATATATCCAACAAAGATACATACATTTGTTCATCAAAATACATATACAAGAATGTTCTGAGCTGAACTATTTATAAAGTGATAAACTGGAAGTCATACAAATGTCCACCAATAGTATAAGAAATAAAGTCATATATTTACATAATTAAATGCTATATCACAGTTGAAGAAAAACACACTGTCACTACACCCAACATGGATAAATCACAGAAACATAATGTTGGGTGAAGTCAATTTAACAGAAAAGACTGTATGATGTATTTTTCCACTTAAAAAAACAAGCCTACCTGACCTATACATGAAGGAAGATGGATAGGTAGTAAATGTTGGGGAACATGAATGGCTTCTGGATGCTGGTATTATTCTATTTCTTTTTTATTTGAATGAGCTCAAATTTGTGTTTTCATTTCATAAAAATTCATGCAACTGTATTTTTGTGATATTCTGTATATATTATACCTCAATAAAAAGTTTAATTAAAAATACGTATATAATATTTTTAAATGTGTGTGTATATATAAATGTATACACATATATAAAAATATATGTGTGTGTATGTATATATATGAAGATAGAGAGAGCAGAGATCTGCAGGCTGGATTGAGACTATGTGCTAGACAAATGTAGCATAAGCTATGATAAAATATAATTGGTCAATGGATGGAAAGGGCAATACCTTATTTCAGAATTTTCGATGCTTTATGAAAATAAGCATTTTGCTCACTTTGGCTATTAACATTAGTACTTTTGCTGGAAATTGGTACCTAAGAGCACTCTAAAATGACATTTTTCTTCTTGAGAGGTTCCTTCCTCATGGTCTTATTTCTTAAGGCCAACAGTGCTCACCAACCTATCCCTGAGGTAGGTGGATACCCCACCTACCATAGGCTCTTTTGTTTTTTGCTGGGTAGGCATTGCAGTACACCTGAGAATCTAATGAGGGGACACGTAGATCAGTGCCTTTCTCTAGAGAATCCTTTCTCTTAATTAGACTTGCCACTTACTTTTCATGGGAATTTAATTTTCATGGAAATTTTCATGGGAATTAATCTACTCCCACATCCATCGAACATCATTTGGTGTTTTATATTAGAATGATAGATAGATTGGTCTGTGTCTCCATCATCTTGCATCAGGCCTGCTGTGTATTTGTATGTTTGTCATTGGCTTAATGCATGAAGTATTCTACACTAGGTTTTTTAACTCAGGGTCCATGGAAATGGTGATTGTACTAGTCCATTTCTGTTGCTCATAACAAAGTATTTGGAACTGGTTGGTTTATAAGTAAAGAAAAATTATTGTATACAGTTTCTGAGGTTGGGAAATGCAAAGTCCAGGGAACACAGCTGTGAAGGTCTTGGTGGTGGTGACAGTGATGGCAGGGTATCACATTGCAAAAATGGAAGAGCAGTGATAGCGCAAGACTAACTTCTTCATTCACTCCCCTTTTAAAGTCCTCAGAACCACGCCCCTGACCACCATTTTTAATCCATTCACTACAGCATGGTCCTACAATCTAATCACCTCTTCAAGGCCTCACCTTTCAATTACCGTAATAGGATTTCCCACCTTCAACAGTTACAGTGGGGATTAAGTTCTGGCGGAACATTCAGCCCAAGGCACAGATCCAAAAGCTGGTTATAGAGGATCTGTTAATTAATAGAAATTATACGTCAGTTTTGTGTGTATGTATGCATGCAAGATTCTGATAGCTTTCATTTGATTATCAAAAAGATCCTCAACTTTAAAAGGTTTTTTTAAAAAAGAGAAAAAGACTGACTAATCTAGCAAATGTTGAATGCAACAACTATCAAGAGAGTTGAAAGTGGCAAAGTAGGTTTGGATAATTTGATTAATAGAATGGCAAAGTAGTTTTGGGACATTTACCTGCACCTTGAGTCACTTTGAAGTCAAATAACAGCTGCTGTCACTGTATACCTTTTCAGGCAATTTGAATTTATTGTGATTGGCCCCTGGAGGGTGATTGCGTATGTTGTCTCTGCAGCCATCACTGCTGGGAGGCCAGGGGTCATGGCCTGCACTGCCTTGTGGAGCCCGCATTCTCTCTCTCCCTTCCCTCTACCTGCTCTTCTTTCCCAGCTCAGGACAGGGCTGGGAGAATCGAGAGACCTAAGCTCTGGAGCGGTCTGCTTTTTCAGGGCAGTCTTAGCTCCAGTTCAAGCAGGGGTTCCCATGGATGCAGAGGGGTAAGAGAATTAAGTGTCAGATCTGTGCCTGCTACTGGGCTAGGCACCAAGGATACAGAAAACATCAACTGAGCAGCTTTTAGGAGCAACTGACTGTCCCATGTCAGGCACTGTGGGTGATACAGAAATAAACAAGCTAAGAAGCATAATACTCAAGGAAGGTAGCTCCTTATCAGAGAGCTAATGCCCAGATGTGGATCTTCAAGCCACACGAAAGCTGCCATTGAAATAGAGCTCCCTACAGCCTCATAACGTAAGCTATCTGCTTCTGTAAAATTGCTTGCTTAACCTAAGTAACTCCATTTTGCCCCCTGTCCAACCTGGAGACTACCCTCCTTCTGCATGAGAAACCATTGACCTTTTCATAGAAACAAAAAACAGTTGCATAGAAACAAGAGCCATGCACAGTGAATTGTTACATGGGAACAGGAACCATACACAATGAAAATTTGTATGCTTGATTGCTCTAACGGCTCATTCTCAGCCTCTGTGACCTAACTCCCTAGCTTGCTTTGTGCACCTGGACAAACCCACGTGCCAACAGGATGTAGTTTTTGCCTTTAAAAACCCTACAAGACCAAGGCCCGAGGCTGCTCTTTCTTGGTTGCTCCTTGGGAGACGGACACTGGTGGCTGGAGTAAATAAACTGCCCTTTTCTGCACGAGCGGCATGTAAGTGCATTTCTTGTGGGAGGGTACCTCACAACACCATGTCTTCAGGAACTGTGGCCATTTACCACACCCTGTGCTAGGTACTGTACCTATACTATCTAATGCAGCCCTCACAAGAGCTCCGAGAGATAATAAGATGATAAGTACCTCCATTCCACAAACAATGAAACAGATGCTCAGAGTAATTATAAAAACTGCCTGAGAATGCAAATAAATGTCGTAAAAGAAGGTATCATCCACCAGGAACATGACTCAGCAGTTCACCAGTTCACATGTCACTGAGTTTCACAGAGGAGTAAAATCAGAAACCTGTGAGATTAGAATGAGATCGGTTTAGTCTAGGTCCCTTGGGAGAATGTCTGACATTCACATTACACTATTGACTATTACTGTGTTGAAGATGGTGAGAGCAGCAGATATAAAAGCTCCCTTGTGATCTCTTGAAGCTTCCTAGCTGACATGCCAAATGCTTTAGGTTAGACTGTGCAGTTGGCACTTTAGGCAGAGGCAGGACACCATAACACAAATATCGAGCCTGAAATTGATCGTGGTGTTGGCTCTGCAGAACAGGTGACTGCACTGATTGTTAGGAGATGTGCTAAAACTATCAGCAGCCACCTACACTAGCTGTGAGGGCTCCCTGGATTCTCAGATTTCATGTGGCAGCATGAGAATTTAAGGAATGTAAATCCAGCCTGTGTACTTTCAGGCAGCTTCATGTTACTTTCTGTGTGTATTTATGAAACGGGTTTCAGCTGTTAAATGCTGTCAGGATTATTGAAAGTGTTTTAGATAAGATGAAAGATTTAATTTGGAGTGGAGCTGTAAAGAGCAGATTAATAGGACATGGAGGGGGCAAGGGACTAATATTGTCAAAATGCATCTCCCTTTAAGCAAAGCCTCTGAAACAAGGCAGAAAGGACAATTAAGTGTCCCAGGCAGTGAGAAGTTGTGCCTAATGAAAGATGGAGTGAGTATACAGCAAACAGGAGATGAAGCTTTCGATGCAGGCAACTAGAAGTTAGCACCTGAACCACAGATCGCTAAAAGGACAAAATGAGAGGATGATGTCTTCAAAGTGGCCAGTTATGGAGACTTTATGATTAAATAAATATATGCCTTTTTTTAACACAAGCATCTAGTCTTGTCTTTGTAGTACAGGAGCTGATTTATTTAATTCAATGTTCTAAATTTCTCTTTGGCATTTTTATTTTTGTGGAGTTCAAAGAGATTTTACTAAAGAAAAATTTAAGTAAAAAGTAAAAAACCTACTGTACATTATAGTCTATTGATAATAACTAAATACATTACTAAAATCTACACATACTCATATAATTTTGCCACCTTTATGAGTGATAGGCCTACATGGTCCAGTCTCGATAGAAATTTGTTCTCGAAAAAGCCCAGTCTAAGCACTGCAAAGTTAAAACAGAAAATGGAATCTCAATTTTTTAACTTTCATCTTTTGGAAAATATTGTTAAATGAGTCTAATTTCTTCCACTCTTCCACGATCACTTCCCATGTCCACTTTTCCCTTCACCAGTTCTCTCGCTTTCCATATGGATCTAGGGTCTATCATTAGCCAGAACTACACCCCCCAAATAAATCTCTGACTCCTCCTCCCCTTCTTCCCCTTCTGTCCACACCCCTTTCTGTGTAGACAGCCTTGGTCTCCAGGGCTGTGTTCTCTCCTCTCCTCAGTCTGTTCTGTCCCTCCCTACTCATGCCCTAGTTCTGCAGCAAAATCTCCAGAAGCACCACTGGCAACAAGGCTCTCCTGGAGGTGGTGTTACCAAGAATGGATGGGAACCAGGAGCGGAAACAAAGGTAGTGCAAACATCAGAGGAGGGGAAGAGGAGCTGGGGTATTACATGTTAAAAGCACTACGTTAAGCAAATAGTGAAAAACCTGCAGGTATACAAATAAGGTCTGCATTTTGCTTAACAGTATTCTACTGGCATTAATTTTAGTTTCAAGAAACATACCATGGTTTTGTAAGACTTTAATACTAAAGGAAGCTGAGTAAAGGGTATGCTGGAACTCTCTTACTGTCTTTATAACTCTTCTGTAAGTCTAAAATTATTACATATTAAACTACTGGAGGAAAACATCACTATGTACATAGCATTTTGGGTTTTAGCTTAGTTCCTCTAAATTATTATAGATATACATTTTCATGCAGTATAATAATACGTGTACTTGTTATATGCCTCTGTAGAATTTTCCGAGGTTTTTTTCTTTGAACTCTCTTCTTGCAGAATTATCATTTGAATTATTTTGTCCCTATCCAACTTACAGGTGTTTATAATTGTAACCATTTTTGTAAGCAGAACTAAGTATGAAGTTCAAGACATATTTTTGTAAAGACAATATATGTTTATCATTTTTCTAATATATTTAGGTTAAAAAACTCAATTCATAGAATGATCTGTAGGTTTTCAGAACAGAAAGTGAATCTCCTTAAAATTTGCTTCTGATGAAAATTGGTGTTCACTATCAGATAATTTTTAACTTTTTAATAATAGTAGGCAGAACCACATTTTTAAATTTTCCTTCCTGTAGCTTTTTCTTTCCCTCCCCCAACTCATCACCCCCCATCAGCTGGGCATGAAGAATAATCAACAACCTCTTTCTATGGTCAAAGAGGAACACTGTATGTTTTCAATGACTTTCCATAAGTCTGGTTAGATCTCCTTACAAAGACAGTATAAAAGAATTATAATAATCACACAGACTCAAAATGGTTGGGCAGCTAATACCCGTGATTCAGATTTGACTATTTCATTCTCAAGCCATGTGATACATAGAAAAGAGAAAAAGTGAGGAGCTAGGAGATGCCAGTGTAGATCCGATTTGTATTAGCCAGCTTCTCCTCAGGTGCAAGTTGTACCTGCAAAGCAGAACCATGTGTCCACTCGGAAGGACTCTAGCTTGTTCTGCATTCCTCACTCATGCCTCCCATTGGAAGGGGTGTGACATATTTAATCAGTAAATTTGGAAAAAGGGGTAGTGTGTGTGGCTCAGCCTCTTGACTTTCTTTTCTTAGCTACCTGCCTGCAGAGAAATTTCACTCTGGGCTGATTTCTGCCAGGCTACAAGAGCCATCACTTATACCTACAACTGGGTAAGTTAGTTTACTTCTGGAGTGAAATGTGAGGAAGCCCACTGTAGTCACACACACAAAGCCGCCTATTCCAATCCAAATCCTATTAGTAATAAAGCTGATATTATGATCCCCATTTTGTGCAATATCTATGTCTACTTTTCAATTAACTCTGAACTCAAGAAATTAGGAAAGGAGTGTTTTGTATTGACCCATCCCCGAAATCTCAATTGTAACTAATATTTGTTATTCATATGCTAATACAAATAATATGCTAATTTTTGTTAAACATATATGCTTTTCACATATATGTATTTTTTTTAATTTATGACAATCCTATGAGTTGAGTATTAATTTTTTAATAAACTTTTTACTTTAGAATAATTTTAGGTTTACAGAAAAATTGCGAGGCTATGGGACAGAGTGTTCCCATATGTCTCACACCCAGTGTTCTCAATTGTTAATATTTTACATTACCTGGTGTGTTTGTCACAGATTAGGAACAAATATTGAAACAATATTATTAACCAAAGTTGATAATTTATTTACATTTTTCTGGTTTTATCTAATATCCATTTTCTGTCCCAGGATGGCATCTAAGATCCCACATCATGTTGAGGTGTCTTATCTCCTTAAGCTCCTCTGGGCTGTGACAGTTTCTCAGACATTCCTTGTTTCTCATGACCTTGATAGTTTTGAAGAACACCAATCAGAATTTTTATAGACTATCCTTCAATTTAGACATAGCTGATATTTTCCTCATGATTAGACAGGGTTATATATCTCTGGGAGGATGACCACAGAGGTAAAATGCCATTCTCACCACATCATATCAACATGACTTAAAGGACGCTAAGCTTGGTCAAAAGGCAGAGGTGGTGTTCATCAATTTGTCACTGTAAAGGGACTTTGCTTCTCCATTTCAATACTGTACCCTTTAAAGGAAGTTGCTATTAAATTATTTGGAATTCTGCATGGGAGATTTGTATATTCTCCCCATTTTTTTATTCAAACTTTATTTATAACAGTATAGACTAATGGATACTTATTTTATAGTTGGGTTACAATCCAATTCTACATTGTTTATCATGTTGCTCAGATTGTTCCAGCTTTGGCCATTGAGAACTCTTTCAGTTGACTTCTGTGTCTCTTTGAAATATTCCCATCATCTTGTGTGTGTGCACATGTGCGTGTATGTGGATGAGCACTTTACTTTGTAGCACTGCACAATGCTTCAGGCCCAACTTGTGTATTCCCTGTTCAATGTTAGAACTGGCTGTTTTTCCAAAGAGCTCTGGGTCCTTTCATTGGAGAATGGTGTTAGAAACCAAGTTCTGAATGACGGGCGTGCTCACGGCTACTGGAGTGCCATTGCCTCTGGGCATTCTCAGAACATGAAAATAGATGTGTGCATACTAACTCATGAATACACACATGTCTATAATTATTTCCATATACTTTTATCTTAATGTTAATTAAGATAAACATGAATTTATACTGATGTCTCCAACTTTAGACCAGTAGCAAATGCTTAGTTTTAGCCCTCTCCCTGTGCTGACCTGCAACTTCCCTCTGCAAGGGTGAGAAGTTTAGATGTCACCATCCTTCACCCACCAACTTATCTGTTCAGTTTCAGTATACTTGTAGTGTGGTTTTAGCATTGTGAGCCCATGCCTCTATGGGAAACAACGTTATCACCTGGATTATGTGCTGTGTGCAATTCCTTTTGATTCTAATCTTATAATCTCCACTCAAAAGTTATCTAGGACAGCATCTTTTTTCCACTCCTTCAGTAAGAATATAGCATACATTTATAATACAATTATATTTTTATCACAGTCTGCATTTCAATCTGGAATTAGTTTTTTTTTTAATTTGCATGCATTATGATTCACTCTTTGCTGTAAAGTTTTATGAGTTCTGACAAATGCAAAGTGACATGTACCCACCACCACAGTGTCATACAAGATAATTTCACTGTCCTAAAAATATCCCCTATGGTTTATCTATTCGACCAATCTCCTTCCTCACACCCCTGGCAACCACTATTCTCTTTACTATCTCTATAGTTCTGCTATTTATGAAATGCTATATAAAGAAAATTATACAGTATGTAGCCTTTTCAGGCTGGCTTCTTTCATTTAGCAAAATGCATTTATGACTCATCCACACCTTTCTACGCCTGATAGTTCATCCTTTTATATTACTGAGTAGCATTCCAATGTGTGGATGTACTTCAGAATAGTTTTCATTCACCTATTGAAAGGCATTGCCTTAGTCCGTTTGTGCTGCTATCACAAAATACCTGGGACTGGGTAATTTATAAACAGTTTTGGATGCCGGGGAGTCCCAGAGCAGCACGCTGCCAGGTTCGGCTGTCTGGTGGGGGTTTCTCTCTGCTTCCAGCATGGCACTTTGTTGCTGCATCCTCCAGAGGAGAGAAACTCTGTGTCCTCACATGGCAGAAGGCAGAAGGGAAGGAGGGCCAAATGCTGTGGGAAGCCTCTTTTATAAGGATCTTAATCCCTTTCAGGAAGGAGGAGCCCTCATGGCCTAATCACTTCTTGAAGCCTCCACCTCTTAATAAACTTAAACTGTGACAACACCTGAATTTTAGAGAAGACTTATTCAAACGATAGCAGATACGTTGGTTGCTTTCAGTTTTGGGTGACAATGATTAAAGCTGCCGTGAACATTGAAAACATAATTTTCCATATCAGTTCGGTACATGTCTAGGAGCACGATTGCAGGATTGTACGGTAAGATAAAATTTTGCTTTACAGAAAACTGCCTAATTGCCTTCCAAAGTGGCTGTACCATTTTGCATTCCCACTGGCAATGAGTGATTGTTCCTGTAGCTCTGCATCCTTGCCAGCAGTTGATATGGTGCCTGGGGATGGCGCATCGTCCTTCTGTTTCTGCTTCTCTCTAGAACTCTGACTGATCCATGAGTCAGAGCTGAGTCTGGTTCTGAGGCTCAATTGTCTCTTCAGATTTGGTTTTTTCTTGCCTTTGAGATGCCCGTAATTTTTTTTTTTTTTTTTTTGGTGTTGAAATCCAGACATATGGTGGCAAGTCATAGGAACTGAGGTAAATAGGGTTTTAACGTGAATATTTATCTTAAGCCAGTAGGAGTTGAACTGTGTTTACAGTTTGTTACAACTGTAGGTACCAGAGACTCCAAACACCTCAGTGGTTCTCAATTTTATTTCCTATAGAGGATTGAATTATGTCCCCCCCAAACTCCCTGAAGCTTGAATTGTGTCCCCTGAGTTTTATGTATTAGAAACTTAGCCCCCACTGTGACTGTTAAGAGGATGGGAAATCCTATTGTGGTAATTGAAAGGTGGGGCCCTAAAGAGATGATTGGATTGTCAGACCCTGCAGCAGTGAATAGATTAAAAACGGTGGTCAGGGGTGTGGTTCTGGGGGCTTCAAAAGAAGAGGAGAGTCTGTCTTCCTCTCTCTGCTCTCTCTGCTTCCACCATCTTGCAGTGTGAGACCCCTGGGTCACTGTCCCCACCACCAGATGGACTTTGGAATTCCCAGCCTCAGAAACTGTAAGCAATAAATTCTGTTTTCTTTATAAATTACCCAGTTCCAAGTATTTTGTTATAAGCAACAAAAGCAAACTAATACGTCTCCCTTTCTGCCTTGAAACTTCCTGTGCTATAGATTCTCTTAGGGGGTCTAATCCACTGTTATTATGCTAATGGCTTGCTGGTGGAGGGAGGGTACAGGGGAGTCTTATTCTGACTATAAGAATACTGTGTCTTGGGGTGTAGCCCTTAAATATCTTTCTGCTCCTCCTCCAGGGGAATAACACTCCCCTCTTCTTTGGTTACAGCATTTTCAACCTATTTTTTGAAAACATTTCCCCTGTTGACCATGTTCCCCACCCCCTTCGGCAAGACTGGCTAGACTGGGGAGGAATTTCTTCTTCCAGCTGAGAAAGGTTTCAGAACGGCCCTCTGGTGAATTCCTTCCCCCTGAAGTCTGTGCCTTTGTAGGAAGAACCCTCCAGAAGAGTTTCATGATGGCTACTCTTCCCATCCTCCTCTGACGGCCCCAAAGGGATCTTGCTCAGACCCTCACCATGAGAACCTGGTGTAGTTCCTAGAGGGGAAGTCCACAAAAAATGTGGGGCCTGTGCTATATCTGTAGCCCTCAGGACTTTCTCATTGTGACACATAGCCTGCAACAATTTGTCAAAATTAACATTTGAGTGTTCTTAATGATTTATGGAGCCCAATGGCTTCTGCTCCAGGTAAGAGAAATCTTGGTTGCTGTATCTCTCTGAATGCACCTGTCACTTCATATTTCAATGTGGAAATTTGCCATGTGATTATTTTTCTGATGATTTTCAGTTTGTACAGCTTACTCTGCTTGTAAGCATAGGAGTTGATGACTTCCAAGCTCTTTAATTTTGGAACTGAAACAGAAGTTTCCTTATGTATTATGTATACAATTTCTACATTATAGACGAGAGAGTTGAAGTTGTCCATTTTAATATAGCTAATAAGTGGTAGAACATGGGTTCAACCCCAGGTCTTCTGATGCTACATCCTGTGTAGTTTCCAACCCCCTGCCTTAATTTCAAATGGCATTTTAAGTCTCTGGGCTTCTGTTTCTCCTGAATTCCTCCTAGCTGTGACATCATACAACTAACTGAGCATCTGCTGTGTACAAATCATAGCTCATGTGACTTATGGGGATTCTGAAGAAACAGAAGACAAAATTCTGCTATCAATAATCACACTCTAATTGGAAGACCAAGTATACATGAGGCAATTCAAAAACATGTAGAAAGCCACATAATTACAAGCTTAAAGTCATTTGATATTCCAGATTATGTTCACAGACCTGTGGGACCTGCCAACAAATTACCATGAGTCTATAAGTTTGTGGGAATATTTTTTAATTAAGTAAATTTATTTTGTGATAACATTTTTTAGAGTACATTGTCATAAAATTTTAGTCCCAATGCTTCTGTTTGATTTGTTTTTACAAATCTATTAGAGCCAAATGATCACATAGAATAATAATGTGTAATTTTTAACTTGTTGAAGAGCATGTCTGTGTGTCCTGGAGTTGTCATGCTGTAATGCCAAAATGACACATTCACCCCCCATTTGAACTCATGAACTTATTTTACCAGATATAAAGATAGGTTAGATAGTGGAGATAATTCACAACTGAAAGACACTTTCCAATAGTAAGAGCTAATTTCTTAAATTATTTAGAGAGTTGACATGTTGATTTGACACCATGGAAATCCCATAATGTGTCAGAGAAATGTGTTACTTTCTTAGCTGAGTGATAATGAGAAAAGGACAGAAGGACTTTACAAGTGAATAATGTATCCTCTTAAAGTGAATGCCAAATGGCATAACGGTGCACTTTTAACTTAAAAATTGTGCAGCTATGTGAATAGAAAAATGTGAAGAGAATTCAGTCTTCCTGTGGTTTACCATAATATAAACACCCTCAACTAGTGAAGACTTACACTGCAGCAATCAGTATAATGTTCACATTATGGGCCAACACATTATTCTGTTCACATTTACTTACAATCAGAAAGGTGATAATATAATAGTAAACATACAATAGTTTTTCATTATATGCTTTCTTTTTCAGCATTCTATTTAAGAGTTTGTAGTGGACACAGTGTTCTGCCCTGGTATCCTGAGTTCCTCTTAATGCTTCTGTGTACCACTTCCTCTAGTTTCTATGCAGTCTCATTAAGAATGAACAATTGTGACTCTCTTAGTGGATCTGCTCTTGGGCTATTGGAGCCACTTCGTCCACAGCTGCAGGAAATATAAATGTCTTGGAGGGTATATGCCCTAGGCAACTTTACATAGTGTCTGAGTGGTTCCATGAGAATAAAAGTCCAGCTCCCTGGACTCAGCTCTGGACAAATATAAGGTATACCTTATATCTCAGAGTTCTCTGTAAGATCAGGCTAAGACTAGAACTTCTCATAAAATCAAACCTTTGCTTTCTCCAGCTTCTTTGTGTTTCCCATCCTGCTTTCACCATTGTATTCCCAGTAGTCCTGAGAACGCTTCTTAAATAAATCACTTTCATGGGAATCTTCATCTCAAAGTTGCTCCTAGGGACCCAAACTAAGAAAAGATGCATGATTAAAATGATTGGACTTTCAAAGTGAAGGGTCTTTGCAAGTATATTTAGAAAGCTTATTGTTTAAAAGGGAAAAAATGAAAATAATAATGATTACAATTCAATCATTTTCATGATGAAAAATAAAATAAAATAAAGTCATCAAGAACTACAATGAACCTTAAGCCACTATCACCAATTTTGTCTCATCCAAAGAATCTCACATTAAATCATGGTTGTTATTTTTAACTGCATTGCTTTCTTAGGTTTTCTGTTTCCTTTTTAAATTTTTGTTTCATACATTTATCAAAGCTATAAGGACAAAAAAATTATTTGCAGCTTTGTTTATATGTATTTAAGTAACATTAGATGAAAAATGATTTAAGTAAACAATAAGGAATCTACCAGAACAACTTTTACTTTAAAACAGGGGTCTTCAAACCTTTTCCATAAAGGTGCCAATAGTAAATATCAGACTTTTTAGCCCATAGGGTCTCTGTTAAACCCACCCCACTTCACTGTTGTAGCATGAAAGAAGCTGTAGAAAATACATAAATAAAGAAGCACAGGTATTCCAAAAAAAAACTTTATTTATTAAAGCAGACAGCAGGCCTTATGTGGTACACAGGCCATAGAGTGTCAACTCATGCTTCAAGAATAAATCCAGCATATTTTCTTAAAGGAGAAAACGAAAAAACAAAAAATAATTAAACCGCTATTGGGGTGACATCAGCAAATTAGCAGAATAACAGCTTCCAGTTTCTGCCCCCCTCTCAGAAACATCAAAAAATAAGCAGAAACTGTTAAAATCAACCTTGTCAGAACCTGCAAAAGTTTTATAGCAACCAAGAAAATGCTGAATCGGGAAAAAGGCAACAGAAAAATGGTGAGAAAACTTTATAACATTTTTTCTTTCCCTCTCTCCATGCCCTCCCAAATCACTAGCAATCTTAAAGATGGCAGCCTCTGTTCTCATTTTGAGACCCTGGTCCCTGGTTCCAAGAAGAAAAGCAAACCTTTATTTTCAAGTTGTTGTGTATGTCTGTTTTAAGTTGTTTGAAGAACTGAATTATAACACTCATCTCTGTTTCACCTGATGTGGAATCCATTCAGGGTGAAAAAGTGGTGGGAAAAGCTCAAAAACATTGTAAGGCTAACTAACCACACATAGTGACCTAAAGGAAAATGTTATTGTTGAAACATACAATAGACAGCCTAAGATTTCAGAGGAAAAGCTGGGGAGAGTTTCTTTGGTAAATAGGGATTCAAAACACCCATATATATAGGGGAATTTAGAAAATCACACACATGCCCAAAGCAAAGTGCTTTCTCAAAATAGACCTGGGAAGAGTCTGATCTTTAACCTCTGACTGATCTTTCTGCTCAGTGCAAGACTGGCTACTTGTTGAAAGTGTACTTTGACAAAGAGCCAGTCTGCAAAGACAGCAAGAGGTGTTTTTCTTGATTATTGTTTGTTTGTTTGTTCGTTTTAAATGCCTGGCATTCAAGAAAATCTATGTCCAATTTTTAGCTAAACACAATACATATAATGTAACACAGTATTAGCTGAACATCTTTGAAGAAACAGAAACTTCAGTGACCACAAACAAGGAATACAATCCTTTCAAAAATATTTTAGTAAAGTTTGTCAGCAAACTAAATAAGCTTCAACAATCACAAATGAGCAAACCCTGAAGAAGAAAGAAAACCTGATTTCCAGAGTTGTTATATTATAATATTTAAATGTTCACATTTTAACCAAAAAAATCACAAGGAACACAAAGAAAAAGAAGAGCATGAACCACTAGAAAAACAAAATAAATTGACAGAAGACATCCATGAGGAAGTTCAACCATTGGACTTACCAGACAAAGAGTTTAAAAGAACTGCATTAATGTGCTCAAACAGCTAAGAAAAACATTGGATAAATAAGGAAAACAATATATGAGCAAGACGAAAATGTCAATAAAGAAACAGATAATATGAAAAGGAATGAAAAGTTTGAGAGCAAAAAAATACAATAACTGAGATGAAAAATTTACTAGAGGGAATCAATAATTTATCTGATCAGGAAAAGAAAAATATCAGTGAACTTGAAGGTAGGACAATTGAAATTATCATCTGAAGAGCAGAAAGATAAAAGAATGAAGAAAAGTGAACACTGACTAAGGGATTTGTGGAATACCTTTAACCAGAGGAATATATGACTTATGGGGGGAGTCCCAAAAATAGAAGAGAGAGAGAAATGGGTAGAAAGAATATTTGAAGAATGTCCGAAAACTGACTAAAGTTGATAAAATACATGAATCTACACATCCAGGAAGCTCAATGAGCTGTAAGAAGAATTAACTCAAAGTGATCCACAGGAGACTTTATAACCAAGCTGTAAAAAGCCAAAGCCAAGGAGAGAATTTTGAAAGCAAGCAGAGAAGTGACATGTCACATACAAGGCATTCTCAATAATAGTATGAGATGATTTATCTTCAGAAAGGATGAAGGACAGAAGGCAGGGAAATGATATAGCTAATGAGCTGATAGAAAAGTCAGTCAAGAAAAGAAACAGAAGACATTCAGATTTAAAGGAAGAAGTAAAGCTGTCTATTTGCAGGTGACAAGATCCTGTACGAATCATATGAAATTCTATATGAAATCTCAGAAGAATCCACAAAAACGTAATAGAGCTACAAATTATCTTAGCAAAGTTGCACAGTACAAGATCAATACACAAAAATTACTTGTGCTTTTATGCACTATAAATTAATTTTATTTCTAATAGGATACAAAAAAACAATATCTAGAAATAAACTTAACCGAAGAGGTGAAAGACAGGTACACCAAAAGCTATAAAACATTGCTGAAAGAAATTAGAGATTGAAATTAATAGAAAGACATACTGTGTTCATGAATTGCAAAATTTAGTATTATTAAGATGTTAATACTATTCTAAAGCAAAATACAGGTGCAATAAAATCCCTATCAAAATTCCAACAGTTTTTTTTGCAGAAATGAAAAGCTAAAAATTTCATATGTAATTGAAAAGAGTTCCATATAACCAAATTTTTTTTTCTGGAAAAAAAAACCAAAAAACAAAAGTTGTTGGACTCATATTTCCTGTTTTCAAAACATAATACAAGGCTACAATAATAAAAAAAAAAATTATGGTAGTGGCATAAAGACAAGCATATAGACCAACAGAACAGCATAAGGAGCCTAGAAATCAATTTATACATCTATGCCCAGTTAGTTTTCAGCAAGGTTGCCAAGACCATCCAATGGGAAAAAATAATGTCTTCAACAAATGACACTGGAACAACTAGATTTCCACAAGAAGAAAAAATAAAATTGAACCCTTACCTCACACCATATGCAAAAACTAATTGAAAATGTATCAAAGACCTAAATAAAGAGCTAAAACCATGAAACACTTAGAAGAAAATAAAGAAAACCTACATGATTTTGAATTTGGCAATAGATTCTTATATATCACACAAAAGCACAAGCAACAACAACAAAAATATGTATATAAATTAAACTTTGTTAAAATTAAAAAGTTTTGTGACTCAAAGGACATTATCAAGAAAGGGAAAGAAAACATACAGAATAAGAGAAAATATTGCAAATCATGTACCTGATAAGGGTTTAATATCCAGAATGCATAAAGAACTTCTACAGCTCAGCAATAAACATCCAATTGACCCAATTTAAAAAATGAGCAAAGAACTTGCATAAACATTTGTCCAAAAGAGATACACAAATAGTTCATAAGCACGTGATAATGTGCTCAATATCATTAGTCGCTGGGGAAATGCAAAACAAAGCCCCAGGGAAATTCCACTTCACACCTAAAAGAAAAATTACAAGTGTTAGTGGCAATGTGGAGAAATTGGAACCCTCATACACACTGGTGGGAACACAAAATGGCATGGTGCAGCTGTTGTGGAAAACAGTTTGGTAGTTCATCAAAAATTTAAAGATAGAATGTACCACATGACCCAGAAATTCTAGTCCTAGGTATATACCTGAAGGATTAGAAAACAGGGAATCAAACATATTTGTGCATCAGTGTTCATAGCAGCCAAAAGGTAGAAGCAACCCAAATGTCCATCAGCAGATGAGTGGGAAAAAAAATGTGGTACATACATTGGAGTATTATTTAGCCACAAATGGATTGAAGTTCTGATATGGATGAAGACTGAAAACATTATCTAAGTTAAATACAACAGGCAGAAAAAAACAAATATTGTAGAATTCTGCTTCTATGAAATATTTAGAATAGGCAAATTTATAGAGGCTACAGCTTACCAAGGGTTTGGCAGAAGGGAGAATGGGGTGTTATTGCTTGGTGGTTGCCGAGTTTCTGTTTGGGGTGTTGAGAAGTTTCTGAGATAGACAGTGATAGTGGCCATGGTTGCACAAAACTGTAAATGCAATTAATGCCATTGAATTGTACACTTAAAATGGTTGACATGGCACATTGTATGTAATATGTATTTCACCAAAATAAAAATGTTATTAATTTTTTAAGAAAGTAAACGTTACAAGTTTGAAAACTCTATTCCATTTCGTGCTAAAAGTAAAGATTGATTTCAAAAACTACATTTCTTTATATTTTTAACCTGTATTCTAAGAGTATGCCACTAAGATTTATGGTGTGTAGTCTGGTAAATATTATTCGACTTTTGATAATAAAATAACTTGTTCCCTTTAGTGAGAGAATTACATATTTTAGCCCCTGAAAAAGACCATAGAATCTAGAATTTAGCCTTAAATTGGACCTTACCTAGTTCTGTGCTATACATTAATGTACGGGAGAAAAATAGTGCAATACTTTTTTATTGTTGTTTTTTCTTTTTTATAACAGAAAGTAACTTGGAAAATCAAATTTTCACATAGATTATTTGCTCTTTATGTACAAATTTCCCTTGTATTTTAACCTGTCCTGCCCATAGTCCTTGGAAAACCAGCCATATATACAAGGGGCCTTTAAAAAGTTCGTGGAAGGATTCATATTATCTTTTAATTAAATTTTCCACAAACTCTGTGAAGTACCCACATATATCAAGTGGTCAAAACCCACTGCCTTCCTATCTTTAGATTATTTGATCTAGGGGTAGCCACCTGGTCCAACGGACATAACCATTCCAATTTTGAACTAAGAGGCTATAGGTATTTAATATTGAAGTATGGAACTAAAAGATTGGGTAGACCCCAAAGTGGAGCACTCTGTGTGGAACCACACATATAAATGTAAGTGAGCACATCTGCAGAGAGCTGCTGAGAGGAGACACTGGCGGTCCTGAGAGATGGAGAGAGCCACCTCATTCCTGATGGTTCTCCACTTCCCCACCAAGTGCAGCCACTCTGCCTTAATGATTCTTGGATTCTATGATATGGATACACTTAAAACAAACTGGTTTTTAAAAAAAAAAAATATATATATATATATACTTAAATGTGTTCTAGTAAGTTTCTGCTCCTTGCACCCAAAGAATCTGAATCGAACATTTTGAGATAAACACAAGTATATTTTGTTTTAAATTGTAAATTATGCATGGCTTTTACAACTTTGAAGACATTTTATGTTAGTGGAAGGTAATTTCATACTACCTACCTCTATCACTTTAAGGATAAATATTGAATCTCCTAAGCCATTCTGAGTATTTTAGTGAAATCATATAAGAAACACCGAAATTCTAACCATAAACATGATTAACATCTCCTCTATAAAATCCACCCCCCCCCAGTAAATAGTTGCGCAGCTTCCACATGAATTTCCCAAGTGACACATGGCACCCAACGTGCTGAAAGTGTCTATGCACATTCCACTTCCCCAGGGAAGCAGTATCTTCCACCTCAATGGTGGCAAGCTCAGATCGGGTGGAAACAACACAGTCAGCCTTTCCCTTAAGCAGCCTGCTCTGCGTCTCTGGGGTGGCTCACTTTTACTCTGCAGCACAGCATATGCCTAACAGCTTGAAACTGCCAAATAAACAAATAAACAGACTCCAGCTCTAATATACCTTTTGAAAATTGCACAGGGTTTAGAGGATATAGTGTCAGCACAGTCATAAAATATTCTCATCAGATGAGCAGGGCTTGTCATCCCATCCATATTGCTGCCAACCTAGATGGATATTTAGCAAAGCTTACAAACTCATATCCCACCAGACTTAAGCAAGAAAAATTTTCACTGCTGCTCTGACAACAGCAACAACAGGAAGTGTAAATTATTATTAACTGTGTTGGGCATATGAGAAAATAACTATATTATGGCACTCTGAGTGAGAGCTGCAAAGAGAAGAAGCTCAGAACAAGTAGCAATATGCTATTAGCCTGGAGGTCCCTTTTTCTTTTGAGGAGGAAATTCAGCCACATATTTCTTATCATCAAGGATGCCTCCCCACCACACCACCCATGCAACTGATGGAGAAGGTGTGTTTCATTTCTTCCACTTCATAGTTTTTACATTTCAAAAGAAAGGATTGTCATATAGAGTCACATTTGTGGATTACTAGTTCCTTCCTGGTAATCTTCATGGCAGAGTGAGCCAAGAGCTCACAGGCACATGCTGAGAATGGCTGTGCCGTGATCCCCTCTCCCAGACGCTGCATCAGCTGGTGGGCCAGGGGGTTTGGGCCATCAGCCTCTTGTGGATGGCTCGACATGGCTCTCAGTTTCAACTAAAGCAAAGCAGATTCTGTCGAGGTGCTCATTTCCCTTCTAAAGAGGCATCAAATAAACTTTCTCTCATGGAGCATTTCCCTAAGTCACAATATTGTTCTTTGTTCTCACATAATCACACTAAAAAAAAATACCCAAAATGTCCAGGGTTTGTGAGGGAAAACAAGTCTTTATTTTTCTTCCTGGAAGACATAAAATTCTCATCTTATTTCTTCTGAGTTGATCCTGATATAAGATCCTGATGGTGACCACTGTATTTATTTCTTACTGTAGGATAATAAACAAACAGAGGCTCCTGAGATGCTCCCTCTATACACAAATGCCATCTGGCTTCTGCCCTTGAGTCTCTCTCTATCACTTCATCCCACTGTGTAAGTTCCACTGACTGAAAAGATGTGCCAAGCTGAAAAATTCAAATTGTCTTATATTTGTATGACTAGTCAGAAAGCAGAGGTGACACTTTAGTTTGCTGCTATAAATTCTAAAGGAAGAAAACTACCTAAGACTATCTACATGGAATTTTTCTTCAGCCAGGATGGGGAAGGGTAATGGAGGGGGGCAGAAACAGCAACGAGAAGGGAAAAGCCCGGGGGAGCTAAACAAAGGAATGACATCTCAGCAAACCGCTCACCTAGTGGTACTCCATGAATTGTAGATGGAACGTTCACGGATCCTGTACGTTTATCCTTAACTCCGCAGCACAGAAATCACTGCAGTCCCTCTCATAAATCAGGACACTTATACTTAAATATTCAAGAGTGCATCATACAGAATTCCGGACAGAAAGGAAATTCATGAATACACTGCTCCTTTAAAAATCATAAAAGGGTCTGGTCTCTAAATTATAAATGTAGAGCTTATTTGTATCTAGGAAGTCCACCCACTTTAAAATGCAAGCCCTCGTATAGTTTTCATGTAGTTCATGGGAAGAATTCTTTTCATTCTCCTAAGAGGAAATATAGAGAGACGGGAGCTCTGTCTACGCTCCAGCTGAAACGTGGAAAACCTCAGCTCATCACTCAGCTCCTGGAGCTGCTCTGAACATGCAGCATTGGGCAGGTAAGGTCTGGGTGCTCACCTTTCATCCAGGTCTTCTGCTCCTGTGGAGACCCAGCCTTCGTGACCTTTGCAAGTCTCCTCAGCTATCTCTTCTTCAGAGATAGCACCAAAGTGATGTAGCGGCAATAATATCAGTAGCTGCCGTTTATGAAGTGCTACTCTTTCCCTGGTGTTTACCACATATTCCTTCAAAGACACACAATATCCAAGACGGATCTGCTGTCTATATAGAAGAGTCAAAGAGATGAAGGTCATGGCCCCAAGTCTCCCACCTGGGAATGGCAGAGCCCAGGCTGCAAGACCCTTGCAGCTCCTTGCCTGGACTCTCACCAAATTCTTACAACACAGAGAATTTGCTAAGACAAAATTATTTGTTGAGAAGCTATTAAATTTGGAAGGGTGGGAATTATTTTTACTTTAAGTACATCCTTTATTCTGTTAAAGATCCTTAAAAAGTAATTATTTTGATGTTTCTACGATATGGGTTTTTTAAATGCAGTGCAGTGTAGTGGGCACAAGTACAGAGCTCAGAGACATATTTTGTCAGATTTGACTTCAGCACTTACCTGGGCTAGCAACCAAACCTTTATAATCTTCAGTTTTTACATGAGTAAAATGAGTATACCAATCATACCTGATTGAGTTGTTGGGGTGATTAAATGAATTAATTCATATAAAATTGTTTTGTGCATAATAAGGATTCATTAAATATCACCATTCATTTTCATGTGATAGTTAACATCATTTTAGGGTAGTTGTTGTTTTTAGTTATTGCTGTCAAATGTTCATGAAAGTTTGGAAGAGTTTGTATTCTTCTAGTCCTGTATTGATAAAGATTGGTAAACCTTTGCATGAAGACATGCTCTGCAAACCTTTGTGTCTGATCACCATGCCACTAGAACATATGCATTTTCCTTCTGATAATCTATCCTTATACATGTTCACATCATTTAGATATCTGTACTAAGTCAGTGCCCTGTTGGATTTTGAAAGCATATGCTGCTTATACTTTCTGCATTTATTAGAAATGTGCTTGACTTGACTGAATCATTGTTTATTAGACAACACTTGATTCCAAGTGGGTTTGCCTCACCCTCAGAACCTGCTACCTAAATGACTGCTGTATATGTATTGTGACCCAGGATCTCCAGCCAAAGATGACTGGACCAACAGATGTCCTTTAATAAACAGGAAGAGCATCCAGATTATGGCTCGTCACCTAACTAGGGCCAAACTGAAGAGGTGAGTTGGTCTACGCAGTTGAAATCTCTCGAAGAATGTGAAAAGCAACAGGGCAAAAGTTGTATCAACATGTGTGTAGCCCCCAGACTCCTCCCCTTGCCCACTCTATTAGATATCTCTATTGGGTCCTTAATTCCTTCCCCCGTGTAGAGGGTTCCGCCTGTGTCAAAACAGCTCCTTTATCCTTCTGTGACAAAGAATTGAGAAAATGGACACAGAGTCAAAAGAAAAAGAACCTACGCAGATGGACTTCTGAACAAAGGCAGGAGGAGCAGAAGAGCTCAGAAAGCAGCAGGTGGTCGGTTGTGAGATGATGGGAGTAAGAGTGGGAACGAAGGGAGGAAAGTGGGAGGTTCCTCTCAGGTGCAGAAAGTAGTAAGAGGAGACAAAATCTTTTAATAAGCACTGCTAAAACTCTGGGATCCATTTCCACTGAGCACCTTTGAATGTGACTGACCCAGGAGGGGATTGAACTACTTGGGTCACACTCCAGTAGAGGGTGCGACATTGAGAAGTGCGTGAGGCCCTGGAAAGAAAGTCACAAATAGCAATGGGAGTTGATGTAGAAAGGAACCAGAGAGGTGCCCTGGGTGGCCAGGATAGCTATGTGTAGTCAACCAAGACATGGGTTTGGGAGAGAGAAAGAAGCAAACAGATGGCCAAAGAAAGACTTGCACTGGTGGTGCTGGGCTGAGGATTCCTCAAGATAAACTCTCATTTTGTGGCTGTAATGTGGATGCTCATGGCTATCCTTTGAAGGCTGTACTTTTAGCTTTATAGAAACCTTACAAGATACACAGCTAAAAGAGTGTTGGAAAAAATAAGGGCACAAAAGGCAGGAAAGACAACTTGTCCTTATTCCTTGACAGTATAATACAGTTGCCCACAGGCATCCATTCTAGTATTATTCCTGCGTAAATCGGTAACTTCCTTCCTTTCCCCCAGTTGCAAATTTCTGTTTTATCAGTTTCATCTGATGATACCCTCTACAATGATGCAGACTTAGATTTGAAATCTATTTTGAGTCTTTCCTGGTTACTCAGGATCTTACCTGAAAAACTTTTCTTGTAACAAGAGAAAATAGGGATACCTATTGGTTGAGAAACAAAGGGCAATAAGAGGGGAGGACCAAAGAACAGAGAGAGAGGCAAGAAAGAAAATTTGGAGGCTGGAAATACACAAAAAACTCCAAATGCAGAACTTACAGACCTTAGGGTAATTGTGTGACCTGCAAACACCAGCCAACATCATGGACATTTAGGGCTTTTTGTTAGATTTTTTTTCTATCAGTCCAAATGCAAGTTTTATTTAGTAAAATAAATCAATGCACTGGATCTACCTCAGCATCAGCCAGCCTGAGAAGCAGCAGAACTGAATGAAAGCCAGCAATAATCAACTCCTGACACGGTTTCTATTTATTCTTTCTCCTCCCCCTCCTTTTGATTAAGCACTTTTTGAATTTTGAAAAGAGCTTCATGAATCATTCTGTGGCTGCTTAATATTAATAGTAATGGAGTTTATTCTATTGGAATGGGTTCATTATCATACCAGCTGCCAGGCTTGTGTCTCCAAACAAACAGGCTTCTAGAAATAGACTCTTCTGAATACCTTTCTTGCAAGAGAACTGCAAACTAAAGTAGGAAAGTATACGAATATTGCTAAAGTTTACACAAAGGTCAATATGAACTAACCATTCAAGCTTACCTGACCACTCAAAGCAATGTCCCTCAAGCTCTCTGCATGCATTTCTTTCAGACCTCTGAATCTCCCCAAAGTTCCTTACTGCTGTGTCTTACCACCCCCTCTACCTTAAGTGATCTAACCTATCCAAAACATGTCTCCTCCATAAAGCCTTGCTCATTCTGTTTGGTCAGAAATAATTTCTCCCTGCCTTATACATACTTGTTGCATCTGCATTTGTCTTTTCTCAAACCTTCTAAGCTCCTTGGGGACAGGCTGCATTTGTGTTGCACCACTTAGCCCAGCACCTGGAACAGAGCCATTGTTCAATGCACTGTGTTGATTTCCACTGACCATCCAAGGAGTTCCCAGCCTTTCTTGCCAGCACAAAGTATGGCATGCAACATAGAATCTAGAATCTGACTTTTTAGGTATATTACTTCAAATTGAGCAAATTAGAATTACATTTCACAAATAAAAAAGGAAACATAGTTCAGAGACATTGTTGAGCCCACTAAGTTGGTTTAAGAAAACCTCCCAGAAAGGAAGTTCACAAGGAGAAGAATAAACTGATTTGCAAATTAGCAAACAGGGGAAAGAGTACCCCCTTCCCTTGAACACTACAGGATTGACTGCTTAATTATGCGCATGCCCATTTCTGGGTTGAACATTCCCCAAGACAGGGACCGGACCGTGTTTCATAGTTCACTGTAATTCAAATAATGCCAATCACGGTGCTGGACACATAGGAGTTTCCTAATGACTGCATTTGTTCATAAATCAGTGATGGCCAAGAAAAGGAAAGAGAAAGAACAGAGAAGCAGAAAGGAAATGCATAGCTCTGACAAATTCAGCTTTTTTTTTTTTTTTTTTTTTTTGTCTTTTTTCGTGATGGGTACTCAGCCAGTGAGTGCACCGACGAGTCCTATATAGGATCCGGCGGGAGCGTCGCCGCGCTCCCCGCGCCGCACTCTCCCGAGTGCGCCACAGGCTCGGCCCTGACAAATTCAGCTTTAAACATAGCCGTCTTTCCTTAGATATTCTTTACCCTAAGCAACTGATTTCATGACAAGCTGCAGGCTACATATTTGTGCCTGTGTGTGTATACAAATTCAGTTCCATTTAACATATATCAGAAGAACTGAGTATTTAGAGGAACCCCATTCTTTGTGCAAATCTGAATTTTCCTATAGCACCCATGTTTAGAGAGACTGCAAACAGGGAGGATGCCAGATGGCAGCTGTGAAGAGAAACCTAGATTTCAAAGGGCAAGAGTAAGGAAAACGCCAAAATCCTGCTACTCAAGCAAGGACAACAGAACCCAGCAGCTGGCATGGCTCAAGGCAGTGGTCAAAACGGCCAGGTTGGTATCTGGTTCCCTCTTTCTCTAAGGAAACAAAACCCTCTTGTCATATCCTGCTGTAATCCTCTTCTGGCTGTTTCTGTTTACCTCATTTTCTGAAGAGGAAAGTCTTCTACTTAAAAGCTATTTTTGAAACAGCTTTCACATGGGCTCTTCTCACAGGTTGGAACACACAAGAGGCACTGGGTGCCTTCTGCTGTCCCTTCCCTTGTGTCCCTTCCTTCCATGCTTATTTCTTCCTACTCAGGATGACCCGATGTTGACCTTCCAGACTTATCCCATGTCTTTGATCCTTCCTTCTTCTTTTCCTCCATTTCTTTTATTAATAGAAACAGAAGAAAGAGGAAAAAGAAGAAGAAGAAAAGCAAAAGGAGGAAAAGGAAGGGAGGAGAGGCCTTTCCACAGAGGAGTAGGAAGACTGGGGGATGTGGAGAAAGAGTTGGTGGAAAACCTAGGAATGGTGCGTGGGCTTGCCTTTGAACCATAAATCCTATAGCACTCACTTTACTAGATTTTTTTAAATGTTCTCATTACAAAAAAAAAAAAAAATCTTTGCAAGGCTGAAACAACTATATGAATTGAGCTTTCTCTTTTGAATTTAAGATTATGTATTCACTGTCCAAAGAAATTCAACATATAAAATATAACATGTACCTAATACGGTGTGATAAGCAAAGGAAGAAATGGAATAACCATTTATTGAACCTGTAGTTTATGTTCTTACCACACCTGAACACCCTGTGAGATAAACGCTGTCATTATCCTTACTCACAGGAGAAAAGCAGCTGGTGCTGATAGGAGTGTTTGTGGTCTTCCCAGAGGGAGGGGTCGACAATTATGGGAATGTGGACCAGGATAGGGAACTCCTAAAAGAGTTTCTCCTAAACTCTTCTGAGAAACTGGGAATTCTGCTGAAGGCCTGCCAAGCACCTTCTGCAGACAGATGTCTACCCTGCCCATGTCTAAGCCAGTTCTGCACAAGGGAGCTGTGTAAGCAAGCACTGTCGTGGAAGAATGGTCTGCCCCAATCAAAGCTTGATGGGCCATTACAATGACAGTCTTCAATCACTCGGCTCAGCCTGACACAGGCAAAATGGACAAAGGGAGAAACGAAAGATCAAGAGCAAAAACAGAGAATCAGAAATAAAATGAAAACACTATCAGCATACTTTTCGTGCATAATTTTAAATGGTCCAAATGCACTTATTTCTGCAAAAATCTAAAAGGAATTTTCAATTTAGGAGTATTATGTTCTAAATGATTACATGTTCATATCTGCTGACTTTTAAGCAATAATGTGTTTTTGTAGCTCATTAGAGAACAGAAATCAGGGTAAAATTTCTCAAAGGAACTTAATGAGGTGGTAACAAGAAAAATGAATGACAATGATAACAATTTCAGAAACAATAAGTAAATACCTGCAAAGTCTTGAGAACTTCAGGCTCAGAAATGCTCAATGGGGCCTCATTGTGGATTCTGAATCACTAGAAAATAGGGTCATCTCAGGTGGAGAGATAGACTGGTAGGTACATGCAGGTCAGAAGACAGCAGCTGAGCCAAGTACCTCCAAAGATGCAAATCACGCTCAGCACAAAGGAGCTCCTTCTGGATTTCCTGCCACTAGCTCTGGAGCAACTCACTGTGGTCCAATAACTCCAAAAAACATGGGAAGTGAACAAAAAGTTTGTGTGTGTGTGTGTGTGTGTGTGTGTGTGTGTGTGTGTGTATTTTTTTTATTTTTAATTGTGGTAAAATACACATTACATAAAACTTACCATCTTAATGATTTTTAGCTGTATAGCTCAACAGTGTTAAGTAGATTCACGTTATTTTGCAAACTTCACCATCATCCACCTCCAGAATTTTTTCATCATCTCAAACTGCAACTCTGAACCCATTAAATAGTAAGTCCTTTTTCCCTCTCCCCAGCCCCTGGCAACCCCACTGTACATTCTGTCTCTATGAATTTGACAAGCCTAGGCACCTCCTATAAGTGGAATCATACAGTATTTGTCTTTTGTGACTAGCTTATTTCACTCAGCATAACGTGCTCAAGGTCCATCCATGCAGCATATGTCAGAATTTCCTTTCTGTTTAAGGCTGACTAATATTCCATCGCATGTATGAACCTAAGGAGTTCTTTACTACTAGGAAAAAAATTTAGAGCACTTTTCTCTTTTTTCTGGCCTGTCCAGATGACTGAGTGCCATGTCAGTATGTCACAGAGTCTCTGTTCACTTGCTCTTTACCTGACAGTACGCCACATCCACAAAAGAAAGACTGCTCTGTGGAGGGCGGTGGCCCTGCCCCAGATGCGGCCTCCTTAATGTCCAGATGCGTGACAATGTGGCTGCACTTCCCTGGGAGCTGATACCCATGGGAAGACTTGCATTTCCTGTGTACCTGGGTTTAGACCAGAGCTGGCATTCCAGGGGCTGAGGAAGAAGCACAGTCAATAGAAAGCAGCTAGTACAAGGAGTGGTGGGGTCTCTGAGAAAAAATTACAAGGAACAAATAAGAGTCTCACAGCACACCCAAGATACTGTGTTCCATGGAAGTACTAATGGTCTATGGAGGTTCGGTTCTGTTTATATAATACAACCCCTGAGTCTAAAATGAGTGTTCCTCATGAGAAGGGTCTCCTCCTCCCAGCTCCTCTGCATGGAGCTGCAGGCTTTGGATGGCTCCTTGGCCTGGTGTCTGAAGAAACCTTCCCACCTTCTCTCTGACACTTATTATAAGGCAGTTTCTTTATAGTAAAATATGGAATCATTGTCTCACAGGCTGGGTAATAGTGTCCAGCAAGCTGGTGTGTGTGAAAGTACCTTGTGACCTGTAGGGTTGGATAGACATGGTGATGCAGGGTGACAGCAGAGGCAACACAGGTCCCCGAGCTCTGTTCATCATCAGTACTGAATGTTACTCTTGGGGAGAAGAATGTTTTCATCCAAAGGTTTCTAAGAGGTACTAGGTACATATTACGTCATCTAGGTGCACTTGAAAAGTTAATCTATTTTATACTTTAACACCAAGCGAGAACGATAGACAAGGATACAAGAAATGCGCAGGCTGCCTCGCAAGGCCCAGGCTTCCGACAGCCACAGCCGGCTTCTCACCTCGGGACCCGCCCTCTTCCTCGCAGGCGTGACTCTGCCCCTCCCTGCACAACTGCATCCACCTCCACATGCACTCGGTGGCCTCTGCCTCTAACACTGCCCTACAAGGACACCAAGACCTTGGAAAAAGACACACCACTGTCTTCTGTGTCCCCTGCATGGTAGCAGTGACATTTGCTGTGGTAGAAGCAGCCTTGAATCTGGACCCCTCTGAGCAGTCTGCCGGCCTCAGTGTGCGATCACGCGGCTGGATGGTGGGTGGTGGGTGGGTGTCCACAAGGCCACGGACGGGCTGGGCTCCTGGACCCCAGCTGCCTCATGGGTTCAGGTGGTGCCTGTCCCGTGTGTTAAATCAGGGTGAACCCTCAAGAAGCACCCACGTGGAGAGCAGTGGCTACGCTTTCTCCGCACCTCTCCAGCCTCCCTGCACATTGGGCCTCCCTAGGTTCTGGTCTCCACTCCCTCTCTTCTGAGCCTGCACATTCCTTGGCTGGCTTCCTCCCTTTCCATGGCTTCAGTCAATGTCAAGTTGCACAAAAATAACACTCAAAGCTCCATCTCTGGGCCTAATCTTTTCTCTCTTGAACCCCAGACGATCTATCCCATGCCTAGCAATGGTCACAGCCAATATTTGCTGAGCACTTTCTATTTGCCAGGACTTCAAAAGTGGCTGTTATCATTGTTCTCATTTTACACATGAGGAAACGGAGGCCTAGGGTGGCTGAGTTACTCTTCCATGGCCACATGGTTCAGTGGATATGGGAAGTAGGATTTGAACTTTAGCATTTTGGCTCCGAACCCATGTTCTTAGCTTTATGTGCCCTTTGGAACTTCTCCATCCCCAGAATCTCACACTTAGTCTGTCCAGAATACCTGCTGTCCTCCCCTGTTCTGTGCCATCTACCCCTTTGTGTCGTCTGTCTCCATGAGCATCACTTCTCACTATCTACTTACCCAGGATGGAAAGTTGGGGCCATCTTTCATCATCCCCATCCCTTACCCTGCCCCCCACATGCTCGCCAGTTCCTGTCTTGTCTCCCTCCCTATTCGATATTTCCAGAAGTGGTCTGCTTCTCCCCACCCACACCACTTGCCAGCTCAAACAGAGACCAGACCACAATTCTCATTCACCTGAACAAATACCCCAGAGGTCTCTCTGCCTAGACTTTCCCCTCTTCCATCCGTTCAGACTCCAGCTAGAAGACAGCATCTGCGAGTCTCCCCTTGCCCTCGTGCTGAAGCTCAACCTCTCACCCGACGACCAAGGTCTGCAGGCTCGGCCTGTGGCTGGGCTCCAGCCTCATGCCTCTCCTTAGGCAGCTACCTGGCGCCCCCTGCTCCAGAGCCTCACTGCTTGCTGTCCTTTGAGGGAATTTGCCCTGTGCTCCTTTCTACCCACTTATAGCTGTCCATTTTATTACCTACCACCTTCTCCCCATCTGGCTCTCAGCATCTGTGCCACAGCCTTTCCCTGAATGTGTTCCTAGCCCCATACAGAGGGCAAAGGTCTCAGTCTGCTGGTACCACAGTCTTTCCACCACCACCTTTGCCATTCCATCAACAAGTGTTTGTTTACTCACCTGTCCTTCCCTCTTGACTCACATCTCAAGGGAGGATCTGTGACCTGTTCGCCATTTGATCCCTGGCACCCAGCACAGTGGCTGCTGTTTGCTGGTCAGTCTATTTGAATAAATGACTGGGCAGTAGCATGTTGATTTATTTATTTTACTTTTTTTTATTTCAACTTTTCAATATACATTGTAGTTGATTTTCATGATCCTTTACCCATTCCTCTTTCCCCCTTCCTTCAGTGCCCTCTCCCCCCACAACATCATATCTGTTCACTTACCTTAACAAGTTCAAGGAATTGTGAGTGTTGTGTCTTCTCCCCCCCCACCCTTTATTTATTTGTGCATTTGTTTGTTTGTTTATTTATTTATTTATTTATTTATTTATTTATATCCCCCACAAATAAGTGAGAACATGTCGTATTTCTCTTTCTGTGCCTGACTTGTTTCACTTAATATAATTTTCTCTAAGTCCATCCATGTTGTTGTGAATGGCAGTATTTCATTCTTTTTTATAGCAGAGTAGTATTCCATTGTGCAGATATACCACAGTTTCCTTATCCACTCATCTGATGATGGACATTTAGGCTGGTTCCAACTCTTAGCTGTTGCAAATAGAGCTGCAATAAATATGGAGTGCAGGTATCCCTTCAGCATGATGATTTATTTCCATTCCTCTGGGCATATTCCCTGCAGTTGAATAGCTGAGTCGTGTGGTAGACCTATCTGTAATTGTTTGAGGAACCTCTAAATACACAAAATTATCCACCATGATCAAATGGGATTCATCCCAGGGATACAGGTTGGTTCAACATATGCAAATCACTAAGGGATACACCACATCAATAAAAGCAAAGACAAAAACCATATGATCATCTCTATAGATGCTAAAAAAGCATTTGACAAAATTCAACATTCATTCATGATAAAGACTCTCTACAAGTCAGGTACAGATGGAAAGTATCTCAACATAATTAAAGCTATATATGATAATCCCACTGCCAATATCACCCTGAATGGGGAAAAACTGAAAGATTTTCCCTTAAGAACAGGAATTAGACAAGGATGCCCACTCTCACCACTCCTATTCAACATAGTGTTGGAAGTACTAGCCAGAGCAATCAGAGAAGAGAAGGAAATAAAGGGCATCAGATTGGAAAAGATGAAGTCAAACGGTCCCTGTTTGTGGATGACATGATCCTATATATAGAACAGCCTAAAGCCTCTACAGAAAACTCTTAGAGTTGATAAATGATTTCAGCAAAGTTGCTGGATACAAAATCAACACACAAAAATCAGTAGCATTTCTATACTCCAACAGTGAACTTGCAGAAAAAGAAATCAAGAAAACTTGCCCATTTACAATAGCCACCAAAAAAATAAAATACTTAGGAATAAAGTTAACCAAGGATGTGAAAAGTCTCTACAAAGAGAACTACAAGCCACTGTTGAGAGAAATTAAAGAGGATACAAGACGATGGAAAGATATCACATGCTCTTGGCAGTAGCATTTTTTAAAGCATAGACTCCAGAGCCAGAATGTCTGGGTCAAGTCTGTGCCCTGACACTTAGCAACTGTGTGACTTTCAGCAAGTTTCTTAACTTCTCTGTGCCTCAGTTCCCTCATCCGTAAAAGGTGAGTAATAAAAATAGTATATGATATATGGGGTTCTAGAGGATGACATGTGATGAGGCATGTAAAGCATGAGGTCCAGTGTGCCATGGGACAGGTACTAGGTTGGATGATGAAAAGAAGATGAAGGAGATCTGATCCTGGCCCTCAAAGGGACCTAAGAGAAATGCTGTGACTCATAAAATCACAGAGCACTTTCAGAGGTTGGATGAGAGAACCCTATTCTAGATTGGCCTTGGGGTAAGGCATTGGTCAAGGAAGTCTGCATCTAAGCTGAGTTTGAAAGGTAAGCAAAAGAAAAACTATAGCCCTGATTAAGTTACTAGAATCCCTTTACTAGATGATCCAGTTGACCACTACAGAAATTAAAACCACAGGGGCCAGAGATGGGTATAGTGGTAGAACATGTAGTTAATGAGGGTGTTTTCCTTGTTGCATGTCATCAGTGTGCTCCTGAAGAGCACGTGTAAGTCAAGTCATGTGTTAAATGCTCTTGGAGAATTCAGTTTGAAAGGGACATTGCATTTAAAGAAACACCCTGTACCGGAAAAGGCCTTCTATGAGAAGTCATTTTGTAGAGTGGTTATGCGTTCCCTGGCATACCTGAAGTTCATGCTTTCTCTTCTCTGCCCGTCCAAATACTATGCACTGCAAGGTCTCATCCAAGTGTCAATTCCACCTTTAAAGCTTCTGTCAGCACCAGAGGTGGGGGGCTTTCTCCCTTCTGCCCACTGATAAAACGCTTACTCTTCTTCACTCTCTGTGTTGTCCTGTATGTATTGCCTTGTATTTTACTTGAACATGTACGTGCATATCTTTCAAGATTCCTGAACACAGGGACCATTTCTTTCATTCCTCTGTGCCTGTACAGTGCTTAGCAATGTGGATTGGATGTGAGGTGCCCAATGTTTGTCTGTTAGTAGAATTCAGATTCTCACCAGTGAAATTTACTTTCCATGAGATAAAACCAAACTCAAACTGGTTGCGTAGAAGGAGTTATAGGCCCCAACTCCATCTTCAAGAGATAGGACCATCATTTGCATCCAGCCTCAAATGCTAAAAGACAGGATCATCTGTAAGAAGAAAGGAAGCTGAAATACCAACTCTTAGTAAGCAGAAAGAGGATTCTTTCTGAGTGCTTTGGGTGTATAATGAAGAGGGAAAGCAAATAGTGATGAAGATAGAGAAGAGTGTGTATGTGTGTGTTTGTGAGTGAACGTTATTACATCACCTTCCACACTTCTTTCTGTGCCAAGAAGGAAAAGAAATCAAACAAGAGTCACTGTTCCAGCCAGGACTGCAAAGACTGTAGCCTACCGGGGAATTGAAACACCTGGTTCTACAAGGCTGTCTGGTCAAAACAATTAATTTAAAGACATGCATGTAAAATAAAGTTTAATGATAGCAATTAAAGGAATCTAATATCTAATCAGACTGTAGTCAGAGGTGCCATAGGTACAAGGGACATCTTGGCTATTATAGCTGGTCTCAGTACAATCAGCTTACTCTTAGTCCACCCATGATTAAGCTTATTACTTTGGAGCACCAAGTAGTTTTGAGAAAGTATTTTAAGAAAATGGTCCCTTCTTAACAAATATATTATAAGCTTGTGTAATGTTTCTCCCTTATGAAATATGTATATGAAGGTTTAATACCATAGAGAACTTGAAAGCTTTATCTATTGCATGTTCTAACTCAAGTTTCTCAAATAATAACATTTGATTGATTCTTTTAGTTTAGTATTTGTACCAACTTAAGAATATTAGCACCTTGGTACTTGACTAAATCTCCTTGGATAATAGAGTAGTCACGCAGATGGGACATATTTGCATGCATGTAGAGCAGAACTGACTATCAAATGGCTTCTGTGGAAATCAGAACTCCCGATAGGAAGCTGACCCACATGTCAGGCTTGTGATTGTCAAAGCACAGGTCTGAGAATTTTGTGGAATGTGCCTTTCTAACTCACACCACAACAGTCCCGAGATATGTTGCCTTGGGATGAGCCCCCAAACAGAAGTCTTTCTGGTAATGGCCATACCTTCACTTGAGTGACTTTGCACAGCCCCCTCCCACACACCCCAGAACACCAAAGCTGTGGTGACCAGGATGTTCTTATCAGCCAGCCAATCACCTGGACACTGCCATGCTGCTCTGCAGCTTTGGTCCACATGGAGCTCTTCTTACTCTGGCCCTTGCCGTGAGGGACAGTGCTGCCCTTTCTTACCCACTCGTGTCTCTTCTACATCCTAAGGCTCACAGGTTCTGTTTCCAGACCCTTCATTCCTGCAGAGCCGAGATCTTTCTCAGTCTGAGAAGAAGTCCACCTCAGCCTTTCTTCAGTGCCTTTGAATGTTCCCCAGAATTGAGATTGTTTTCTCCAACAACACAAACTTTGTCAATCCGTAGATTAAGCTCTCCTCTTGTTCCTCTGATCTCTGTTTTACTTTTTTATTTTTAATTTTTCTGACATGCTAACCACCTCGTCCCCTCCTTATCTCTCCGTTCACTGAGTGCTCTCCACTCGTACTGAATCTCTAGTTTCCATGAAGACTTTAAGTACCTCCAGGCCCTCATATTCTTAGGGCTGGAGCCTTAAATCTGCCCTCACTGAGGAATCATCCCACTTCCCTTCCTGTCCACTGTTCTCACTGGGGATATAAAGCCTGGAGTCTCTAGTTCTTCCATGTTTCTTTTATAAAAGGAGTTGCATAGAAATTGCACCTGTAGCACTTTGATTTTATTTATTTTATTTTTCAGTCTCAAGGCGGTTTTCAATCACAATGTTTTTGGACACTTAGGAGTTTTCTGGAGATGGTGGTGGAGAAGGCATAACGAGCCAGGAGATAGGGTACTGCGGACATACATCTGCAAATTCCAATTCTGCCTAGTGGTCCTTGCGAAACAGAAACCTAGTCCAAATGATCAAGATGTCCAATGCAGTGGTCCTTAGACTTCAAACAACAAATCTCCTCTGTAGTATTATACAACTGATTCTTAAACAAACACTTTATTAAAATCATATATATAAATATAAACAGAGAGAGAGAGAGAAAGAGAGAGAAATGCACAACTTATGTGCTTCTGTGGCTCAGTGAATTATCACAAAGTGAATATATGCATGCAACCACCACTCTGGTCAAGAAATAGAACAAAGCTAGCCTCCAGACATGTCTGTTGGCACACCTTCCCCCAGTGACTAATTCATCCCCCTCTTCCAAAAGATAAACACCATAGGTGAGTTGTGATGGTTTTTGTCCATTACACAGAGGATAATGCAGTATGATTCACTGGTCTCTGACTCTTTTGCTCAATGTCGTATTTCTGAGAGTCATCCTTGTTATGCAGCACAGCAATGGTTTGCTCACTTTTACTGCAGTATCATATTCGTCTGCATCACAGTAGCACAATATATTGATAGTTTAGGCTTATGGGGCAATTCTGAATTATGTGATATGGTCGGAAGTCTCTGAGATAGGCCCTGATGATCTCTGCCTCCTGATAGTCACTCTCCTGAGCCATTTCCTCCCAAAGGACTGTGGCATTTTTCTTGATTGCTGTGGCTGGTTCACTTGCTGAGGAAAGTTGGCTGCTATGCTGTGAGCTGCCCTGTCCTACGTCCACAGGACAAGGACGTGAGGGTGACCTCTGGCCAACCGTCCACAAGGAACTGACTCCTGACAATAATCCTGGGAGTGAGCTTGAAAGCAGACCCTCCCATCCAAAGAAGAACTGAAATCCAAAATCCTTAAGAAAAGACTGACACCCTAACTGGTTCCTCCCGAGAGACCTTGAGCTGGAGGCACCCAGATAAACTGCACCTGGATTCCTGAACCACAGAAACTGTGAGATAATAAATGTTTATTACTGTAAACTGCTAAGTTTGGGGGGTATTTGTTACATAGACAAAGAGAACTAATACAGTGATACTATATAAACATTTTTGTACATATTTTACGTGCACAGTTCTGTTGAATATCAAACAAGAAATGGCATTTCTGGATCACAGGTTAAATGTGTTCAGTTTCATTCCATCCTACCAGTTTTCCAAAACAATTGTAACAATTTATTCTACCCAGAGCGAAATAGGAAAGTTCCAGTCCCTCTGCATCCTCACCATCCTGACTGGTATTGTCAGCTCTAATTTTAGCAATTGTGGTAGGTGAGCAGGGATTCCCTAAAAACAATACGGTTGAGCACCTTCTCATATGCTCGTGGGCCATTTGGATATCCTGCTTTATAAAGTGCCTATTTTTCTATTGGATTGTCTGTCTTTTTCTTATCTATGTGAAATTGTTCTTTTTATACTTTTGCATATAAGGTCATTATTAATTATATATGGTGCAGGTGCTTGCTGTCTTCCAGACTGAGATGGTCTTTTTACTTTCTTAACGAGGTATTTTGATGGATTATAAGTCCTTAATTTTAACTTAGCCCAGTTTATCATTTATAATTAGTATTTTTGTGTACTATTAAACAGATATTTTACTACATCAAGATTATGAAGCTACTCTTCTTTGCTATCTCCTGGAAGCTATCGTGCTTTACCAGTTGTATTTAGATCTATGATCTACTTGAAATTGGTTTTTGTGTACAAGAGGTGGGGTGAAGATTCACTTCCTCCTGTATGGATAACCAGTTGACTCAGCAGCATTTCATTGTAAAGACCTTTATTATCCCTGCACTACAGTGCATCCTCTGCCGTAAATCAAGTCCACACATACGAGGATCTGTTTCTGGGCTCTATTTTTCTCTATTGGTCTACGTATCTATCCTTGTACCAAAAGCATGCTGGATTAACTACTGTGGCCTTATAATAATAAGTCTTCATATGTAGTAAAGTAAGTCTTCCCACTTTTTTACGATTCTCCTGGCTATTCTTGTCCTTTTGCATTTCAATATAAATTTTAGATCTTTGTGATTTTCACAAATAAAACAGATAAATCCTTCTGGGATTGTTATTGGAATTGCATTTAATCCATAATATGAAGGTCATTATTGTCTTTATAACATTGGCCCATCCAATTCATGAACATGGCACAATCAAGTGTCACTTAACAACAGGGATACTTTCTGAGAAATGTGTCATTAGGTGATTTTACCATCGCAAACATCAGAGTGCACTTACACAAATGTAGGTGGTATAGCCTGCTACACACCTAGGCTACATGGTACAGTGTATGGCTTCGGCCACCGTCATTGATTGAAATGTCATTATGCAGCACATGACTATACAAGGGTCTTCAAAAAGTTCAGGGAAAGATTTGTATGATCCTTCAATTCCATTTTGCCATGAACTTTTTGAAGTATCCTTCTATATGACTTTATTTATTTACGTGTTCTTTAATTTTTTTAAGTAGTGAATTATAGTTTTCTGTGTAGAGGCCTAACACATTTTTCTTTACATTTACTCTTAGATATCTGAGCCAGTTTATGCACTTACAAAACTACCTTTCCATTAAATTTTATTTTCTGTTTCTTACATAAGAATTAAATTGCTTTTTGTAGAATGGCAAAGTACAAAGAAGTCTGCTAAATTGATTTATTAATTCTAAGAAAGTGTCAAGTACATTATTTTGGATTTTATACATATACAACCTTATCATGAACAAATAATGATGTTTTTCCTTCTTTCTCTCTAATCCTTACAATGTTTATTTCTTTTTTCTTATTATATTGTACTATCTATGGCTCCTTTAGTGTGTTGAGTAGAAGCCATGTTTATCACATTCCTGGTCTCAGAAGAAAAGCTTTCACCATTTCATCAGTAAGTGCAATGTTTGCTTTAAGTTTTACTTAGATAATCATTATAAAACCAAGAAAGTTACTTTTTATCTTAGTTTGCTAAAAGTTTGGGTTCTTTAAAATTATCAACGGTGTTCAATTTTGCCTAATTTTTTTCTGTTTTTATTGAAATGATCACGTTTTCTCTTATATTCCATTAAAATGGTAAATTATATTAATTAATTTTTTTAACATTAAACCAAACTCAAATTACTAGGATAAACACAACTTGGTCATGCTATGTTGTCTTTCGTATATTACTAGGTTTTGTTTGCTACTATTTCAGGATTTGCGCATGGATATTCATGAGACAGATTGGCTTGTGATTTTCTTTGCACCGAATGTTCTTATTAGATGTTGTTGTTTAAGTCGTGTCATTGTCATAAAATAACTTGGGAACTATTTCCAATATTTCTATTCTATGAAACATTTTGTGAAATATTGAATTAATTTTTTCTTTTATTATTTGGACAACTCACAGATGAAGCCAGTGTGGCCTATGATTTTCTTCAAGGTTTTCCATTATGAATTTTATTTTTAATATCTATAGGACAATCCAGATTCTCTATTTATTCTTGACCATCTTAATTTTCAAATATATTGGCATAATTTTATGTCTAATATCTTCTTATGTATAATGCCTGTAAGTTTAGTGGTAATATTTCATTTTGTCATTCTTATATTGGTTTTGTGTCTTTTTTTCTTAAATTCTTAATCAGTTTTTCCAAGTGTTTATCAATTTTATTTCTTTAAAGAACTAACTTTTGGATTTGTTGATACTCTTAATTACAGGTTTATTTTTTATTTCATTAATATCTGCTCTTATCTTTATCACTTACTTTTATATGTGTTGGGTTTAATCTGTTTTTGTTTTTCTTTTTGAAGTGAATATTTAGATTATTGTTTTCAGCCTTTCTTTTTAACATACGCATTTAACATTACACATTTTCTTCTAAACTGTGCAGTAACTGCATCCCGTAAATTTTGATATATTCATATTTTTCTCACCTTCCATTACCCCAGTAAAATCTTGGGTTTACCAGGGCTGTTCCTCCTTTATGGTCCCTGGACTCCATCAGTTAGTCCCGCTTTTTCAGTCTGCTGACAGCACAGCTAAACACTGCAGTCACCCGGCCACTGGAGGGAAAACAAGGACAAATATATGGCTCAACTCTCTCTTCTTTTCTCCTCTTCTGAATCTTGGCCCTACAATGCCTTGATAACTTTCTGATACCTTCAAACAGAAGCTTTACATATTTTAACCAATATTTCTAAATGCTCTTACCTGGAAGTTTGGTCAAAAACTCTAGTCTAAAATTGCCAGAAGCACAACCTGTATTCATTTTTGGCTTACTACTGAAGCCATGATATCAAGAGTTTTCACTTGTGTTGTCTAATCTGATAGAAAAGCTAATCATTTCTGAAAGCAAAGTGGCTATATGTGTACAATGTTATCTTGATATTAGCAAATAATGCATGGTAGTGGGGGAAAAGTCACAAGATTTATGAAATTTGATCTCAGGAGTTTGAACGTAAAGCTCAACGTGAGGCTTCTAAAACATTAACAAACCACTCTGAACACCTTCTATAAATGGATAAAATTACTACCTTCTGTATAGTCTCATTCAGATGATTATAAGGTTTATACAAATGATAATTATTTTTGGTCAGAGACATTGGGCAATCCACAAAGCTTACAAGTCATGCCAAAAATGCAAAATCACTGTTATTCTTCACTTCAGTACATAAAATCACAGACATTTCTTTTTTGAAGTTCTGGAGAACTCAATATTCTTTGGCGCACCTTCGGAATAAGCTGCCTTCATCCTTCTGTCTTTTTAAAATTTAGCCCTTCCAACCCTAACAAGATAAACTCTAATGAGGTAAAATAACACAAGTGCTTCTCAAAGGCTAGTATGTCCAAACTCGTCTATTTCAAGCCTAAGCCATCGGGTAAGTAGTCTGCTGAAATTTTAAACTTAAATTATTCACTGGTTTACCTTAAAATGATTAGAATGCTGTTACCTATATCATAATTTATTCCACTATAGAGAAGGCTCTGGATTCAAAGAAATGATATAATAACCCTGGCTCATTTAAACAGGTTGACTAGCAATGGAAAAATTCTTCTAAACTAAGATAAAGATTATGGACAACAATTAATTACTCTAATATCTTAAAAGTTATGAAAGAAGTCTGGGTAATTCATAAGCATGTCTCATGAAATAACATTAAGCAATTTACCTTTTTGATTGCTTTTCTACTAGCCACAATAGCTTGTTTAATCAGTAATTCAACCTAAGTTATTTCTATATAAATATATTTAACATTCATACATTTTAATGTGCATGATATATTGCCTTTGTTTAATACATTTTCTTTTATCTCATTTCCAACTTTAAAAAAAAAAGATACTTTCCAAATGGTATTTTAACTCTTAGAAAAAATTTTCCGTTTCTGTTGCATAACAAGCCACATATGGATCCACATTTTAGACTTTGAAAGCTGCTCTATCGCAATGCCTATTTACATCTCAAACATCCTTCAGACCAAGTGATTAGAGTATTCACTTCAGCATTTCTGAGTATTGTTTGCTTGATCCTGGAGTTCATTGTTAGCTAAATTATTCCTTTCTGCTTATGAAATATTTTGGCAAAGTTTCTCCATAGCAACTAAAAAGATGTGGAGAAGGATTTACAAAAACTCTGCCATTTTCTCCTTTATGAATAGCTTTACAGTGATTCAAAAATCAAGAAAATGACAGTGCTAAAGTCTTGATGTCAGTCATGGAGTAACCCAGCCCCCCTCCCCCGCCCACACACACAATGTTCCGTACCTTCTAACTCCACACTCCAAGTCTCTGGCATCTATGTCATCTTAACAGAATCTGAGTTCTACACTTAGATTTCACAATCACTGCTGCAGGACTTCAAGCAGCAGAGAGGTTTTTAGTAAAGAGTATAAATACAATTGCTGCCCACAAAAGTATTTGGAAGATAAACTAAATCTCTCTTATTACCAGCTATGATAAATTACACTTTACTTAGGTTTTTGCTTTTGTTCCAATTACTATCAGCTCTCGTGCTTTACTATTTCATTATATTTCTTTCACTGTAGTATTCTGATGCTACTGAGATGTGAGGTCATCGTAAGAAAATAAGAGCATGCATTCTAGCTGTTCCTTATTTCAGCAAATATGCTCCTACCCCAAATCTTCCCTGGACCTTTCCATAAAATTGAGTGTAATTATGTGTTCTTGTGTGTGCTCTCAGATAAGGGATAAACAAATTGAAAGAAAAAGAAAAGTGTCCCAATTACTTGCAAAACAAATTTTGCCTCTAGATGTGTGCATGTCTCTACTTATTCCATATTAATGCCTTTGTTTTCTTGCATTCACTTGCTATCTTTAAAGTTCATTTTTAATCCTTTTCTACACCTAAATATTTAGAGAATCTTCAAATAGGATTCTTCAGCCCGCTGAACGTTTGCATATACTGTCTGGGACTGGAACTGTCTTTTCCCTTTTGCTTTATCTGTCTAACTTGCATTCCTCTGTCATGTGTCAACCTGAGCATTACTTCCCAAAAGATCTCTCCCCAAAGTAAGTTAAATCCTTCTATTATCATAACTAGAGCATCCAGTCCTTCTCCTTTCCATACTTTGCACCTTTCTAATTACTTATTTTTTCATAATTATGTGTCTTACATGTGCATCTCTGCCATGTCTTGTTTTCTTTCTGGGGACATTTCCCAAGTTTGTTACAGGCATACAGAGGTAATCAGTAACCGTTGTTGACCACAGTGGAGCACCACAGGGGCTCAGAGTGATTTTAACTCTTCTCCCAAAACTTCCATTAGTACCCTCCCAAGCAACAGCAGACAAAACGATAAATAGATAAAAATCTAATGGAAATTATAAATACATGAATCACTAGAAAGCATTACAATATATAATGATATGTTACATACGGTGTATGTGAAAACTCTTTGCTACACTACATATACGGTTTCAAGACAAATCTTCTTCCTTCCCCCATCCCAACTCAAATTTCACCCTTGAGACCCCCTGCAAAGTGGTTCCTGTCCCCCAGTCAGTCACAGGGTAGCCCAGCCATTTCTTCCTCTCCTTGTTTATCTGCATCTTATAATCCCTCCCTTCCAAAATTCTCACTGTATCCAGGCAACGCTGATGGCTTCTTACATCTATTCCATGACTTCAAAAAGTGGCTCTAACAGTATCTTTCAAAAAGAATGTGCTATCCAATGCATCAAGGGTATGGGTGATTATGATATCTCTGAAAAATGAATTGGTGATCTCAAATTGGTGATTCACAGGCACACTGTGTGAAAATTCCGCTCACAATAATTATTTGGCATAATTGCGTTTATAATAGAAAATGCTTACCATATCACGTTAGGTAGGAAATCCAGTTTCAAATTTGTGCATACGGTATGGTATTGACTATCTAAAATGATTCATTAACAAAAAGGAAATTCTCTGAAGTACTAACTCTAACAGGCAGTGAGTGTATTTCCATCACATCCTGTGTCCCCAGCGTCTCGCCGTACAGGTGCACGTGGTGCAGTGAGCTCCTCTGCCTGACCACATGCGACCGCCGTGTGAGGATTCTTCAGTGAACGGTCTCCTGTCCAGTGACACCGGCAGCTTCCTCCCCTCCCATTCCCAACCAGGCTTTTGTTTCTCCAACTTTCTCCAGTCATCTCCATCTTCACGGTATTTCATTTCTGCTCAAATACTTCTTCCGTGTATCTTTTACAATTTCTTGGCATTCTTAGATATGGTACAACAAAGTTTACATTTTTAAACCTTAAATGTTTTGTTACCTAACTGAACAATGAAAATCCTTGACTTCAATCCTTGACTCTCCTATGACTTTCCATAGCCAGTTCCTATGGCTGCTGTACAAGTTACTACAAACTTAGGTGGCTTAAAAGAACACAAATGTATTACCTCACAGTTCTGGAGGTCAGAAGTCTGAAATCAGTCTGTGGGCCGAATCACTGTCAGCAGGTGTTGGCGGGCTGCCATTCTGGGGGCTCCAGGGCTGGGCCAGCTGCCCTGCCCGTCCAGCTCTTGTGGCCTCCCACATTCCTCGGCTTGTGGCTGCATCACTCCAATCTCTGTTTCCACTGTCACATCTTCTCTCTCTGACACTCCTGCCTCCCTCTCTCCCTTTTAAGGACACTTGTGACTACACTGAGCCCAGGATAATCTCCCCAAGATAATCTCCCCATCTCAAGATCTGTAATTTAATCACATCTACAAAATCCCTGTACCATGTAAGGTCACATACTTACAGGTTCTGGGCATTAGCCTATGGCAATGTTTCAAAACAGTTAACAATATTTAAACACATTGAAGAAATTCTGTGCATAAAATCAAAAAGTAAAATAATTATTCAGTATCTAATACCACTGCTATAAAATGTCATTAACTGCAAATCACGTTATCAGTGTTAACAGAGGTGGTTTGGGCACACCTCTGGGTGGAGATGGACACATGAAAACTAGATCCAGCTGAATCTGAAAGAAACATTATCTCTCAGCAATTTACATTTATGAAATATCTGTATTTGCCTCTAGGTCATTTTCCCTGCTACTTTTTATTATACTTTCCAATTTTTAACTGAGTATATTATTTATTCAGAAAGATGGTTGTGAAAAATTCCAGATAAGAAAAAAGTAGAAAAATAAGAACAAAACTTTCTCTCAATAACGAGTTGGACTGTAACAACCTACCAATCTATCAGGACCAACTCATATCTGATCTCCAGAAAGCTTTCATAAGGCCCTGGCCACCACCTCTCACCTTCCACATCCATGGCCTTGAAATTTAACACCACTTTCCACACATTCTGCTAGCATTTGGTCTTTATTCTTAAAACACAAAACAGGATCCACTTGCCTTTCTACTGTGGAGCCCTTCAAGAGAGAGCGCATTTCATTCATTTCCACACCACTCAACTCCCACCCTCATCCTGAGTCTGCCACAATGCTCTCTGATAGATAATCCATCATCAAATTGCAGATAATGAGGATATGATGGATGTGTATTTATATACATCTACTATATATGGCTTATCGTCAGATATATGTTTTTACATTAAAGTCACAAGCTCTATAAACTAGCCAATGTCCATTAAATGTAAAAAATGTGGGTGATTATGCCTGTGCTGAAACTTCTCTATTTAATGGTTTGTTTAGATTGTTGTCCTTATTAGAGGGTCTTAATTCATTAAAAGGGTACTTGTTTTTTCCTTTGCAAATAGCCTTGAGACAAAACAGTAAACCGAAGCAATTTATCACCTTGCCAGGCTAAGCAAACGTTGCATAGGGCATGGTAAAGAAACACTAAATAGATTTAACTGAGGTAAATTAACACAAAGTCCAAGTTATCAAGTATTTAAAAGAAATTGAATTTTATGGTTTTAAATACAGAAGGAATGTTTGCTAGCTCCTGATAAGATGCTGGCAGTCGTAGTCCTACTGGGCTTGTTTAAAAATAAATAAAATTACATTCTACTGAGCATCTTATTTGTGTTCAAATTAAAGCTGTTAAAATGCCTGATGTTCTGCAGGTTCCTGGCTCCTGGAGATTTGCTTGTAAAGATGTGCCATTCTCCCTGCAGCCTGCGCTTCTTCCCAGGTGACATCCTCACAGCAGCACCCGATGTTGTCCACACTGTGGTCCTGACCTCCACCTCAGCATTGTCTCTGGACACTTTCCGCCATCCATTCCCTCTTCAGCTATTCCAAACCCATACACCCCCAGCCTCCAGGCAGCCTTCCCTGCCGTGACATGACTGACCTCTCTCCTTTCTCGTAGTGACAGGGACATGCCACTGAGCTCTTGCTATGTGCCAGGATTAATTCTAGCTTAATCCACCCATTGTACTTGACAAGTAGTATAGCCATCTATGTGGTAGGAGACGAAACTGAGGCTCTGAGACGTTTATGACTTAACGAGGTCACATAGTAAGTAACAGAGTCAGGATACAACTCCAGTTCTGTCTGGCTCCAAATCCTCACCTCCACCTCTCCACAGTTTCTGTATCCCCAGAAGATATCAGCTCCTCCTGTGCCCAGTTAAAAATCTTCTCCCTGCTTAAACCATTTCAGAACTTTCCCAAGCAAAGTTGGTCATGCTCTGCTCTTTTCTCCCCCAAATAACTATAAAGACCTTCTGCTCTTCTGTAACCTGAACACATCTGAACAGAAATAGCCAGATGAACAGAAATAGCCATACTGCATGAGGACGGTGCTTGTCTCGCACTCAATGGGACGGTCAGGCAGATATTGCTGATGTCTCCACAGCAAGCATCCTCAACCTGGGAACTTACGAAAATACAGATCACCCACTCTGAGTCAGAACTCAATGTATGTAACTATCTATTAACGCAAAGAGTACACTGTACCCTACAAAATATGGTTATCTTAAGAGTAATTACACATCAGAAACTATAAGTGATATCTGCTGATTTGGTGGTTAACACTTTTTCCTTAGTAAGAGATTAGTTACATATTTACGTGCCTCAAAAATAACAGTAAGGGGCTGGCCCCGTGGCTCACTCGGGTGAGTGCAGCGCTGGGAGTGCCAAGGCCGCGGGTTTGGATCCTATAAGGGGATGGCCGGTGCGCTCACTGGCTGAGCGTGGTGCAGGCAACACCGTGCCAAGGGTTGCGATCCCCTTACCGGTCAAATAATAAATAGATAGATAGATAGATAGATAGATAGATAGATAGATAGATAGATAACAGTAAGGATGATAACAATGAGCCTGGCTCTGTTCTGCAATCTAAGTCATAACATATTTAATGATCGTACCTCTGCTCTTGTCTGGGTCTGGTCCAGAGCTCTCTGGACTGCAGTGGAATGACCAGGACTTAACTTTACAGGAAGAACAGCTCCCAGACTGGGGGCATCCAGCCCTTAAGCCATCCAGCACACTTGTCAGGGCCACAGGCACCCTGACATTTCCCCACACAACCTGTGAGCAATCTCCCCGGCTGCTTGCAGTCAGGAGTATTGCTTGCAACTACCTCACTCCCAATTTTGTGAGGACTAAAACAGAAATAAAGTCAGCGTCTCTCTATTCCCAGACTATGGGCTTCTCAAGGTCAAGGCTGAATTCTTATTTCCCCTTGAGTCTTCCCTGTAAGAGACATAGTAAAAGCTGAATAATGTTTCTGAATCAGCAAATGAGTGAATGAAAGAGTGAAGGTGGATTACTTGGGAAGGTGGACAGCAGGTTCACGTCTGTGCCAGATGGGCCATCTGCCTTCTCAGCTGAAGCAGACCCTCCCTGTATATCTTATTTTCTGAAAGTCTTGAAAAGATTGGATGGAGATTGTACCAAAATGTACACGAAGTTCTTGTGAAACCATCTGAGTCCTCATCTGTTCAAAAATTTACTCCTACAGATTTTTACCAAATAAAGATGAACTTAATAAAGCCCTTTTAAAAACGTCAGTGTCCCTCAAAGAGAGATTACATTAGTGGAATACTAAAATGTATGCCTAACCCGGGGCCATGTGGGACTCAGGGACAGTGTCCGGATTAAGGGGGGAATTTTACAGTGGAAGTGGGAGGCCGAGACAGGGAGGGAGTGATTTGAAAGCCTCCAGGTTACATAAGGGTGACTGGAGGGGAGGAACGGACGTCGGAGATTGAAAATAGGGGATAACCACGGATGAAATGCCACAGAGACACAGGGAACCTGCGGTTTTCTTTGCTGGGGTTGGTGCCGGCCAGAGGCTGGGCTAGGACTGGTTGGTTGGTCCGTCTGCCAGCGCAGAGCGCCCCCTCCTCCATGCCGTCCTCCGGGGCGCACCTCCTCCGGGGCCCAGCCTGTCCCCACGTCCCCACCCCCCGCCGGGAGGGAAGGGCGACGGAAATGACAGCGAGGGTGGCCTCACCCTTCCCCTCGCCCATGGCTTCCCCGCTGCGACTCCGGTGACAGCTCAGAAGACCCGGCATGACCTTGAGCTCCGAGGCCTTGCAAGAGATGCGGGAGGGAAAACGTGCGCGCGTGGGTTAGTCAGAGTTGTCCAGACAGACGCAACCAACAGGATAGGTACGTCATGCACGAGGGGACTTACTGAGGGACGTGGCTCACATGACTGTGAGGGCTCAGGAGTCCCCCGACAGGCCGCCTGCAAGCGGGAGCCCCGGGGGGCTGGGAGCGCGGCTCCGTCAGAGTCCGGAAGCCGGTGGTGTTCTCAGTCCGAGGCCCGAGGCCTGAGAACTGCAGGTGCCGCTGGTGTGAGTCCTGGAAGCCAGAAGCTGAAGAAGCTCAAGTTCTGAAGTCCGCAGACAGGAGGGACGGGTGTGTCCCAGCTCCAGCGGATGGAGCCAGGGATTCGCCTTCTCTTCCGTTTGTGTTCTCTCTGGGCCCCCCACGGTTCGGGTGGTCCCCGCCGCCCATACTGAGGTTGGAACTTCCCCACCCGGTCCACCCAGGCCCACATGCTGACCACCTCTGGAAACACCCTCACAGACACACCCCAAAATAACGCTTTACCACGTTTCTAGGTATTCCTTCAACTAGTCAAGTTGACGCCCAAATTAACCATCGCAGCACGTGTGCGTGTGTGAGATGCTTGAGTGTGTGTGTTGGGGGGGCGGTTATGCCAATTGATTCCGACCTTTCTGTCTACTCCATAACGTATGCATGTATATTTCATTTTTTTAAAAAAAGAAAAGAAAGTGTAAATTGCTCAGCATCAAATCAAAGTGTCCCAGGAAAAACATGCGTTTTATTTATCCTGCAATGTCTCTTCCTTTCCTCTACATAAAAGGATTAATTATGCATAGCTCAGTTTTAAAAATTCCATTAGTAGCTTCTATTTTGGAATTTTCCTATTTCCATTTCAATGAGAAAAATATATACATTCATATCAGGAGGGTTGATACACTTGAAATTTTATTCTCTAGTTAATATGAACATCTTCCTTTCAATCTTGTCCATACTATTAATGTATTGAATAAAATTGTCCTCAGTATTAAAAAAGAAAACTTGAGTCCAACCAGGTCGAATGCTGGCAAATGCCACCCCTGGCTCTGCACAAGCTTTGTTGTACAGGGTAGAGGGCTCTGTCGCAGCAGGTGTGGAGGTCTGTGGCCTGTGCCTGGCCTCCCATATCACCCACAACAAGATGCTGGGTGCTTCTCTGCCCCACTGCCCATGGGGTTCCTCTGCCAAGTGAATGCCTAAGGAAGAGGATACACAGTAGTAGTAATTCCTGTGTTTCAAGAATAGGGGTAATGAAAATGCCTGCAATTGCAAAGTCTTATAGAGCCTTTATGAAAAAAAATGTTGGGCCACTGAAAGCACAAGACCACCAGTAAAAGCCCTTGAGTAAACTTTTACATAAATAAAAGTTAAAGACAATGAAGTATATATGTGTTTTCTACTTGACATATTTTGTATTTCTCAAATAAGCTGTACCGGGCCCTCCATAATTAATTTCCAGTTGAGACTTTAAGGCTCTTTGACCCCATGCGTTCAGAGCAAGTCTGTCTAGCTTTTGGTTACTGTGAATGTAAGTAACAGGCGCACTAGGAGGTATCTTTTCCTAGGTCTCTTTCTCCATCCAAAAATGAGCTGAGTAAGGAAACCATGGGGAGCGAAGCATGAGGTACTCTGAGGCTCGCTGGCTGGCTTTCCTGCCGGACAACCACCCCACATGTGTGGTGAATCTCCGGAAAAGGGGAATATTCTGTGATGAAGACCAGATCTTGGTCACTTTCCACATATTCCTCATTTGCGGCGTGTCTGTCAAAACAGGCAGACTCCTGCCAAGAACTTCCAAAGAAAAGTCACAACTTTGTATTCAAACAGATCTGGATGCAGATCCTAATGCCATACTGATTGGCAATGAGAATTACCTTCACTGAACACCTGCCTCCCTGTCTGTATAAATAGAAGCAGTTATATTTTTCTCTAAGATTTATTATAAGCAGAAAATAGATAGCAGTTTAGCAGTTCTGAGCTCTCTAGCTCAGTGCCTGCACATTTCAGATGCTGAGTAAAGCTTGTTCATTTCTTCATAAACTCCAACACCCCTGAGATCTGTAACACCATAAACACCACAGAAAGCAGAAACTTGGAGGATTAGGTTTTCCTTAAGTGGAACAGGACAAGCACCCCTGAAAAACCACAGGAAAAAATAAATAAAACAGAAAAAACAAGGACATTTATAAAGTTGTAGGATAGTAAGTGAGTATCTGAGGGGACAGAGGAAATTGCCAACAGAACACATCAGGGAATGCTCAGGATATTTTGGTGGCCTTTTGTAGCATCTACATGTAGATATCAACCAGAATAGTTAGGTTAGTTATCTGAAGTCACAAGCAGAGGTTCCAGATCAGAATTAACAGTCACAATGTAAGTTCCTCATGCTCCGAAGAACAAAGCCTCATATTCATGCATTCCGTAAAATGCCTTGAGCTAATTTTGTGTATCTGCCTCATGTTCTTTCAGGGTAAGGTAGCATATATTTGAGTGGAGGAATGGGCAGATGGGTGACTGGTTGGATGGATACACTAGACCAGTAGATAAGTGATATTTATCTGCCATTGTTAAGCTTCTCACCCAGGAAGGTTAATTTGGAATATCAATGTACTTCTAAATTGAGTTGGAAAATTTGAGAAGTGGTCCTACTGATATATGCTATGTGCAAACATTATCTGTTTTACATAGTTTCCTTTAAAAGCAGCCTGAACACAGATCCGAGATGCAGCAGGCAGTGTACGCAAATGTTAAAAACTTGGCCTTTGTCTGTGGAGCACTTGTGGCCTCTCTCCTGCTCTTCCACTAAAGCGCTCTAGAGCTTGGCCAACAATTCCTTGTGGTGAGGACTGTCCCCACTCATTCCTTACCCAGATCCAGCAGGAACAGTCAGTCAGGCTTACCAATCCTGTCATATTAGATGCATTGCCACATTTTCCTAAAATGGTAACAGTTTGCCACAATGGGGCCTCTGCAGGATGCTGCCATGATTGTAAAATCTAGTTCGATACCATAAAATAACTCACATGTAAGCCTGGACTCACATGAAGGCAAACTCTTATATACTGTGGTTTGGACAATGCTCCAAGATCCATTTCCCTTCCATATATTCTCCTCTCATGCTCTGAATGATATATGAAATTCCGCTTTCGTATGTTTCTCCTTATACCTGAGGACTTTGGTCTCTAAAACTACAAATACTCCTGGCATCAGTCAATTGGAACTCAGTTTAAATTATCTGTGAGCGAGATACAGTAGGGAAGAGGCTCCTGGTCCAGACTAGGCACTGCTGGAGAAGTTAGGGAAACAGGTTCTAATAGACAGATTAGGGAGCAGAGAAAAAGAGCTCTTGCCACTTCAGTATTTTTATAGACTCAGTCCTGCTCACAGGCAGATTCAGTTCAATTTGATTTGCAAGGAAATCTTCTGAACTCTGTACTGGAAGCCCAGGTATACCTGTACCTTGCAGAATTTATAGTAAGCCACGTGGAGTAGATATATCTAAAACTGACTTATGTAACAGTCATAAGCAAAGTAGGAAAAGAAAAGCAGCCAATTCTGATTGGAACAATTCAGAAAAGGATCGATGGAGGTTATGGCAAAGGAACTAATCTTTCCTTCTCCCTTTCTCACTATGCAATTCTAAATACAAGGCCCTTGGAAGAAATCTGTGTGAAAGGAAGGAACAGAGGCAGAATAGGAATTATGCATTCCTGCTCTTAGAAATACTGTAAGCAAAGGCCTAGCAGGAAAGAGGGAAGGGCACGTTCACAAATATGATACAAACCCACGTGGCACCCAAAAGTCCTTCAACAGGCGAAAGGGTAAACTCTGCTCTGTCTGCACAATGGATAATAAAAAGGAACAAACTGCTAATATACTCAAAAACATGGGTGAACTCCAAAGCTATGCTGAGTGAAAGAAGCCAATCTCAAAATGTTACGTAAGCATGATTTCACTTATATGACACAAGGGACTGATTTCTTGAAAATGACCATCCAGTCATTAAGTGGCAGAACCAGAATTCTAACTCATGTCCATGTCTCTCTAAAGCCTGACACTTAAAATGAGGGGAGTATGTCTCTGCTACGTCACTGGTAGAACTCCGAAAGCAGACACATGGCTCAAGGTACTTTGTCATTGTTGAGCTGTTTAGTTGTTATGGTCATGCTTGAATAAAAAACAGATTTTTATAATAAAAACTATAGCCAATTTTTAAAAAGTATGTATTTAGAAGCATATCTAAAAATCCAGCTTATTATTATTATTCCAAGCAGAATCCAATGCAAAAGGATTTCAATACAACCAGAAAATTAAGACAATGTTGTCACATGAAAGAATGAGAGAATCAGAGCTACTACAGTTCAAGAATACAGAAAGAGATGATGAAAAGTTGTGTAGAAAATTCTCTGTAATTTTCCAGTTTTTACCAAATAGATATGACAATACCAGTTACAGGTGAGTTAGAAAAATAGACATTCTCTTGGTGATGTAGAAATTATCTTAATGCCCAAGATTAAGGTAGGTTCAAATTTTTGTAACACCCTTTTAACCATTCTCCATGGGGAAAAAATCAGCACAGCCTTGGACGAAACAAAAATGGTTCCTAGACTTCACCTGAAATAATTACATGAAAATCAAATTTAATTGCTGAGCCGTTCTGAAATAAAAAGCATGAAAACCTGAAGATTAAAGGCACTGAGAGAACAGCCTGCTCTCTCCCCACAGCAGTTAAGTCTTTCTGTTCATCACTATGAACAGAAGCCTATATTTTTAGACACAAGCGCATATCTTCCTGGGTCTTAATTCAGAATAGCATACGGCAGGAGCCCTGGGAACCACCTGAAGGAAGATACTGCTCCTGACTGTGGTGGTAAACCGGTTCCTTTCAAATCCTCCAGCTCTGAATACTCAGATAAATATTTTTCATACCAGTGCAATGACTTAATGAACTTTCATATATTCTTTTCATTACTTGAAACCTATGACACTTTTCTGAATCTTCTTTTTGTTCTGTTATATAGCCCTAAGTTTATAAACCTTGGCTCATAAAATTAAGACAATGCTTTCAGGCTATTCCAAAATGAATTTTGTACTCCTCTCTGTACATTTCCTATATACAAACATGCACACACTTTATCCAGGACATAATGTATGTGTGCTCACACATGAAATGTTAGAATTACAATACTTTACCTCAGCCTATCTTAGTAACCACAAAATCCTTTCTTGGTTATAACTGTTCACTTCAGGGCATTCTTATCTACCTATTGCAGTTTACTAACATCTTCCATTTTTGTGGTACTGATTTTTTTTTTTTTTTTAGCAGCTTTATCAAGAAATCATTTACATACCGTAAAACGCATTCATTTTAAATGTACTGTATTGGTTTTTGTATTGTTGTGAGGCACAGTCTCCCAAAGAAAAGAACACTCATAAAATTTGTTAGGGGTAGTGGAAGGTTTATTTCTCTTGCTGGCTGGCGGCCGTCTCCCCAGGCAGTCTGGATAGAGAGCAGCCCCCAGCCCCATTAGGGAAGGGTTTATAAAAGCAAAAACTGCATCCTATACTATGTGGCCCCTGGGCAAAACAGGATATGTTTTTCTAAAACTGTCTAGCAAAGCCAGATACAGAAGCCAGAATAAGCAAATGTTAGGCCATTTCTATAGGCTCTTCTGCCTGTCTTCAGGCGGAGTCCCCGAAATCAGGGGTCTTTTAACAGATGGTTAACTAGGTTACTGTGGTTATGAGTCAAAAGTAGGTAAAGAAGCTTTTTGGGTAAGGGTCTTTATCACACCTGGGTGCAAGGGCAGGAGGTGTGGTTACCTGAGGAGGGTTCTGCTTTAGAGAGCAACTTTGTCTGTCATCTACACAGGAAAGAGCTGGCAGTCTGCGGTTTTCTTGCTAGCACAGGAACAGGCTTGTGATCACAGAGCTACAGAGTACAGAAATGCATTTAGCTGCTTAAAGTTCACAACTAGGACAAAGATGGAGTCAGTCATGTCATGAGGTGAGGCCCATTACAGTATTTGATTTCTGTTGCTGCCATAACAAATCACCATAGAATAGACTTAGCTTAAAACAGCACAGATTTATTATCTGTAATAGATGGGAAGTCTGACTAGGTCCTCTGACAATGCTTTCAAGGCTGAAATATAGGTGTCAGCAGGGCTACATGCTCTACTAGAAGCTCTGGGCAAAAGCCACTTAAAAGATTATGCTGGTGGTTTGCCAAATTTCCTTCCTTTTTTGGTTGGAGGATGGACTGACTCCCATTTCCTCACTGACTGAGGCGAGGGCTACCTGCAACCTCAGAGCCTGCTTGCACTGCTCCTCACGTGCTGCATGTGGTCCCTCCAGCAGTGGTGGGCCAGGTTCCTGTCACAATTCCAATCTCTCCAACTTCTTTTTCTGCTGCATCTCTCTGACTCTAGCCAGAGAAAGTTCTCTGCTTTTAAGAGCTCATGTCATTAGAATAGGCCCAATTGGGTAACCCAGGATAATCTCCCTATTTTAAGGCCTGCACCTTAATTACTTCTATAAAGTCCTTTCACCATGTAACAATATATTCACAGCTTCCAGAAATTTGTTGGGCTAATGATATTCAACCCACCACAGTTTTAATTTTGTCTAATTTTACTAAGCTCTGACTAATGTGGCAACTTATAGCTTGCATGTGGACTATCCCAGTACCAAAGTTTACAGGAGAATTTTTTTGGCATTTTGATTCAAGACACGTTGACTTCTTGAAGGTCAAAGGATAAGAATCTGACATTTTAAAGTGCCTTTTTATGCCAAACACTTTCAATTTTCTTATTTAATCTTAGCACCCATGGATGTAGGCATTATTGTCCCTACTATACAGACAAAATAGTTGAGTCTCAGTGGGGCTAAATAATTTGTCCATGTTACATTGTTGGTGAGGAGCCAGGATTTAAACTTGGATCTTCTCTTAAATCCAAATTCTGCCCAGGTAAGGTAAAAGCTGTCTTATCATTCTATCTAAGAAGACTTTGTCACAGAGACCTGCAATCATTCTTACATCAAGTCAGCAAATATTTGCTGAGCTCTTGCTACACATCAGCTATTCTTTTAAGGCACTGAGGATTCAGCAGTGGGGGGGGGGGGGGCGGGAAATAGACAAATAATGCCTGGCTTTCCTGGAGCTTACATTCTAATGCTGAGACAGAGAATAGCCTAACAAATAAGTTACATGGTGTCCTTAAAAAATGATAAATGCCACTGAGAAAAGGAAAGCAGGATGTTGGGCAGGGGCAGAACCAGGATGGGTCTGATGAAGGAGTAGATCCTGGAATTATACATAAGGTAGCATGGGCCTCACTATGTAGGGGATGGGCGAGCAAAGAATTGAAGGAGGCGAGGTGCTCAGGTAACCAAAATGCAGATAGGAACAGAATATACTGATACACAGAAGCCGGGAGCACGTCACATCATTCATTCAACTCTTGTTCTTGCCCTGGGTTCAGAGGGATTTGCCATTTAAGGTCAAGATAACAGTGCGGCCTCCAGATCACAATCACATACATCTGCTGAGCGCGACCAGAGCTCCACACGCCCCACGACGACCCTGTGGAGGAAGCACTCGCCGCGGCCGCAGTGTTGCAGCTGAGCATCTGGGATCCTAGTGTTCTTACTCACGCTGTCACTGGGGGCCCACACCTCGTCGCCAGAGCTCCTAGCCATCACACCCCGTGTCCTCTGAGGAGAGACAGTCAGTCACAGGATAGGGGAAGTCCTTCAGACATTGTAAAGAATGCCCCGGTCTCCACACACTTCTCCATTCTTGCAGAAAATCCCCCAAACAGGGAGATGTAAAATCGCAGACACACACATGAATGAAAATCAGCATGCCAGGAATTCTACTTTTTATAATGTGCTTTGTGGAGGGGGGAACGTATGAGATGCCCAGGGGCAGGAAGGAATCCCTTCAAATTTTTATACAGATCAGGACAGCTGAGTGCAAGGCTACGGACAGGCGAAGGACACCACAGGGTCGCAGACTCGGGAGTTTTCCCAGGCAGCTGCAGCCACGTGGTCACGGCTCAGACCCTGCCGCACATCTCTTCTTTCCACTGCTTCAGGAAATACCCCCAACTCTCCTGTTGAAGCAAAATAGATCCCATCAGACAGGGCAAAGCTAGTAAACAGTTTATGAATTCATCTGTTAATTCACATGAAGGTTTTAAAATTGCAATGGTCTTCTTTGGGAAGAAAAGAGAAAGCTGAGAAAAAAAAAAAAGAATGAAATGAAAAAGGAGAGAGGAAAAGAGAAAAACAAAACATCAAAAGAATCAATTTCCATTAAGGTTTTCCCCTTGCAACTTAACTTTGCCCAAAGCCAAGAAAGAAATGCTTATTTCTTATCTCAGATCTGTTGAGATTATAATGTTTATTTCCTTGAATGCCAAGTCTCATATCTTTTTTCCTTTTTTAATATTACTTTTTATCAAAGATCCAACAAGGGCAGCTCCCTAGACTTGTTCCTATCTTTATTCCTTTTTCTTTTAATAATAGCTCTGAAATCCAGCTATTCTCTGCCCAAATCCATTGGTTTTCATTTAAAAAAAAAATGAAACATTTCTTGGATGAAACTTAAAAGAGCATAACCTGACCAACTTAAATTAACTGCAGCTCTATATCTTGCAAGCAGTGATAGAAATCTCAATGTTTTGTTTAGATACTTTTGTTTGATTTTGGGACAAGCTCCTTGAAAAAAGATTATGGCTTTAAAAGCATACATTCATACTAGTACTTTGACTGCCTTTTAAAGGTTGCGAATTCTAAGTTCTAGCTTGAAGAGCGAATCGTGCTTTGAATGGATGAGATTTTCATTTACGGCGAACATGCTCAGAGTTTGGAGGCAGCAGGACGGGTCTTCGGACAAGCTGCACCACTGCAGGGTTGAAGGTCAACAGCGAGAGGAGGCCATCCTTCACCAGACCTGTGCATAAACAGAGGTCTGAGCTTCTTTACTGAGTAGGGCCCAACACTCTCATTCCTTCCCAAGTCAACATGTTTGGATACTGAAAGCTGACTTTGGGTGATACCACTTTTCTTATGTAATATGTACAAACAATCACATTTATTGTACAACATTCAGACGGAAAGTGCAGAAATCATAAGTGTACAGATTGATGAATGATGTCAAAGTGAACGTTCCTGTGTAACCAGCACCGAAGTCAAGAAATAGTGATATATCTTTTTGCATTAACAGTTTTGTATATGAGCTGACAAGCTGTCAATTTAAATGTTATTTAAAACATGCCTGATAGGCTGAGATGCTCCTAAGGCCAGTGCGTAGAAAAGCACAAGGTCCCTGAGGGGGAAAAAATTACAAGAAAGTAAAAAGTGTGCCTGAAGATCCCTGTGGGGGTCAGAGTGGGTCCTCCACATGGGGATGACAACGCTCCCTTACCCAGTGCCCACGGGCAGCTCCCCAACCGCTCCGTCCCAGGGGAATCTGCTACCTGGCAGTATTCTGAAGTATCCAACACCTTGGCTCTGTCATTTTGCTGTGTGGTCTCCTGACTAAACACAACAGCCACAAACACACACTCTCACACCCAAAAAGAACACTTCTCACCAGCTAAGAAAGAAACTGAACTCTCAGTATCACAAACATTAGCAAAATCCAGATTTACATTCTGATTATAAGTTGAAAAGATGGAACAGGTAAAGGGAGACTGCAATTATATAAGCAGTCCGTTCCTTAGTTGAAATTAATTAAAATCTTGATAAGGAATTCTGTTTGGGAATCTGAAGTAAAAAAAAAAAAAAAAGTGTAAGAATGTTGAGTGGAGATCAAAAATCAAATGTTACGTGCTGTAATGCCCCATGAGCCTGAGCAGGAAGCCTCAGAGTTCTGCAGCAAACTCCCCTGAAAACTGAATCCTATTCATCCTAAGCCCAAACCCAACTCCTTCTGTGCAGTGGTTTAGGAGCCAGAGCCAGGCTGTAGGCTGCCTGGTACCAAATCCCTCCCATGCCACTGACCTCTGGGCAGCCTTGGGCAAGTTGCTTAACTCCTCTGGGCTTTTGTTTTCTCCTCTGTAAATGGGTATATTAAAAGTACCTCCCTCCTAGTGCTACTGTGAGGATTAAATGAGATAACACATGTCTAGAAGAGTGGCTGGCACTTAGGAAGTGCCCAGTAAAAAAGAACTTTTCTAGTTATCGTGGTCTGCCACGATTGCTTATGCTGCAGATTAAAGTCTGAACGCAGCCATTTGGTGGAATGCACTTGATAAATACCAGCCTGGAGCAAAGAATATGAAGTCAGATGGCAGAAAAATCAAAGCATGATTAGGGTTTTATGTCACAGGTGGGTGGGGGTGGGAGGAGGCAGTGTCCAAGGCAAGTGATAAGAGCACAGGCCGGGACGAAGGTGCCATCCGTGCTGTGCCCGGCAGATGGCCTGGACATCTAAGCATGGGCCCCTGTGGGCCCATTGTACCAACGAGCCATCCCTAGACCTGGAATTGTGGGGGGAAGCATGTGAGGCACATCAGGGAGCCCCTTGGGAGCACGAGGGTTCACTGAGCCAGGACATAGAGGAGACAGGGAGCATGTGGATATGGCATGACACTATCCACCAAGGTGAGCCAAGCGGGTCATCATTGCCACCAGGGAACTTCAACAGATTCCTTGCCATAGGTGGCGCTGAAATCCAGTCCAAAAACCAAGGCCCAAGAAGTAGGCAGAAGCCAAATGATTCACCCCCAAATCTGCTATTCTCCTTTCATCTCCTACTTTGATATGGGTCAACACCATCTGTCCATTCTCCAAAGCCAAAACCAGGAGTAAATTCTTACCTCTTCCATCATTTGGTCCCCAACATGGTACAAGAGGGCAACACTGAGTTGTGTGACTCAGCAGGTTTGAGCCACGGACAGGAGAGGCCAGAATCCAGAAAGAATCACCACTGCCCAGGTAGCACCGGGACCAGCAGGAAACACCACTAGTAGGTGTGGGTGACAGAATTCATTCACTGAGGGGAGCAGCCAGGCGAGCCCTGAGCAGAGCTGGGACCACCGCCAGGGGCCAGCTCCTGCCAGCCACTGCCTCCCAGAGGAGTGTGGGTATCAGCACTGGCTGCGCTGAGATCCCACTAGGACATATCGCCTCTGAGCAGAACATACACTTTCAGCCTAGAAGCCTCATAGGAGAAGTTTGTTTAACCTTCAACGTATTTCTCACCATTCCCTACCAAGGAACTTGGTGTGTTGTGAGGGCAAAAACCCTGAGGTGGAGAATGATCTAATTCTGAAAACGTCAAATGGTAATCTGGCCCTCAAATTCCCATGAGACTGTAGCCAAATAGAGGATTGTGAGAAGAAGGGAAAAGAAACTATGGTTGCAGAAGATAGTTATCTGGCTAAGACTGGATATCACTTAATGGCATAGTCATTTAGCAAAACCTTTCCTCTTCTTTGAGAAGGTATTTGCACAGAGTTCCAGGAGCTCTAACAATAAAACAGGCTAAAAAAAAAATATTGAGCAATAGGCGTGTAACTACCGGGCCAGACATAAATAATAACACAAGGGCATATTGATCATTCTCAAAACCTGACATAAATACAATTAACTGTGTCCACCTCTGGCTTTTCTGTGTTTCCACCAGACATGTTTTACTGTTGTGCCTGCCGGTGAAACGCTACTATGTTGGGCTCCTCTTGGCAGTAAGAAATAATGAAGATGACAAACTTTCCTATTTCAGGACTTCCACATCATGTTTTTGTGCTTGATTTTTATAATCGATGTTTGATTTAAAAAGGAAAATTTCTCTCCTCTTGTGCTGTGAATGGCTGGGTAAACAAGTGCTCATTAAGTACACACAATACACACTCCCTCCTCCAGGGCCATAAAGGTACCTGAGCTTGTAAAGGGCAGAGAAGAAAGGCAGTGAAACAAAACCTCTTTTATTTCAGGGAAGATACTGCAACTTTGTATCCAGCAGATAAGACGGCTTGCATTGCAGCAGTTCCATGCATATCCCAACATGTATTTCAAAAGCAGAGTTCTGGAAGCAATCTAGGCACATCTTTCCAGCAGTGCTCTGTGGGGAGCACCAAGATGGAAGTGGAGGATCTGCTCCATCTGAATTCCTTGAGTTAATTACTACGTCTGTCTCCGGCTACTATTTCTGTAACAAGGTAAACAGATTTGCCAGAAAAATAAAGACTTTGGTATCAAAAACAACGTATGTATTGATATTCAGTTCTGTACCCCACAAATATATGTAATCAATAAAAATCTTAAAAACATAAATTAATTAATTAATTAATTAATTAATTAATTAAAAGTATTGTGGACATTAAAAAAAAATTTTAAATAAAAGTAAAAAAAAATAGATAATGTGCAGACCACTTTCTAAGATGCTTTTTATCTCACGCATAGGGAAGATGAGAAGATGGATATGAGCTGAATTTAGCAAGAAAGAGTCACAGGATAAAGAAAGGAAGACAAGTGTCTTGAAATGGTTTGTATCATGGTGCCTTCCTGTGGGCTGACTTGCAGTCCCATTTTACTGGGTTCAGCAGAAAGACACATGGCCCCAGCACCAGGTCCACCCCCTGGAGCCACGCCTGCGTCCTGAGGTGGCCTGGCCGGTCCATGAGCCACAGCTCAGGTTCCTCAGGAAACTCCCCTGTTTTGCAGGGGAACGGGCTGCCCTGAAGAACTTCTTTCAGTCTTTTTCACCACTCTCTCCACATCCTTAAATCTCCTTTTTCCTCAACTCTTTCCACACATCCAAAAATATTTCATTAAAGTTAAGTTTAAAATAATCCTTTTAAGTAAATAAGAACAAGATGAGAGGGGTGGCCAAGTGAACAAAGAAATGGGTTCTTTTTTTTAATTTATCTGTAACATCCTAGAATAAAGATATATAGAGTTGACCTCTACATTCCCAAAGGAGACCCCAGGATTCTTTTAATGGCTCCTCATTGCCTATGGCAATGGATTTTAATTTTCTTTTTTAGTCCTTTAACCCATTGGACTCAATGTTCAACAAATACTTATATTTTGTGCCTGGTTCCATTCTAAATTCCAGGGATAGGGGGCAGAGGGGCAGGAGTGGCCCAGGATCACAGGATGAGGGGAGTGGGGCTCTGGCGGCTGTAAGAGGGTGTGGACTTTTATTCTGAGTGTGCCTTGTTGAAGCTAGATCACAGGGTATGTGCGGAACCTGGGGTATGGATAGTACAAACAGAATATTACGGAAAGATTTCCCACTGCAATCCTGACAGGAAGAGTTCGCCTGTTTCCTCTTCAGAAAATGTCCAAGGCCGAGAATTCCCGCAGGTTCTGAGAGCACATTCTGTAAACGCCGACCACAAGGCGGCCTCCAGGTTCCTGGACTCCATGAAGGAACCAAGCTGCGGCGCGGCTGTCTTCAGGGTTATCACGTGTGCACTTCTGTCTTGAATGATTTTTTTTCTCAATAAGCCTATATCTCATAAACAAAAATAAAGATATACATATAGTTAGGTATATAATTTGTTGTTGAGCAAAAATTCTTTGAAGTAAGAAAAACAGTTTCTTCTGCACATTCAAGGCTCCTCACAGTCCGGCTACAGCCCATGTCCATTTTTCTTTTTCCTGCACCATAGCTCAGTATCGACACTCTGTCCTCCCACAAGAAGTTGATATTCCAGGGACCCCACCACATCTCATTCCCCACCCCATGCCTCTCCACCTCCCCTCCCCTTCATTCTGGTTTCCAGTCCCACCTGCTGCTCCCGTCATAGTAGACATGGTGGCACAAAACACCCACTTAGAGTCTAATCACTACATCCACTGTGTTTTACCATTCTACATCACTTTGGTTGTATTTAACTTCCATGTCTGTTGTCCCATCTAAATTTTAAGTTAGACGAGAGCAGGAAGCACCTCCTACACCCCTTTGCACCTCCTGTGGAGTTTGCTTGTAATGGGTCATCAGTAAAAATATCATGGCAATTATAAAGTTCTCAAAGCCATGTAGGTGTTGGAGACCATCTAGGTTAGTGCTGTTAACCTTTAGTGAGTATTGCAATTGCGGGTTCGTAGGCTGCAGTCCCATCACCTCTGGTTTAGCAGGTGTCGGTGAGGCTGGGTGAGGCCTGGGCTGTGCAATTGCTACAGCTCCTAGGTGATGCTGACGCTGCTGGTTCATGAAGAGCAATTTGAGAACCCAGCGCATGAGCACAGCTTCTTTCCTAGAACCCATTAACCCAGGATATATGGAATGGTACTTAGGGTTACATGGATCACTTCAACAGGTTGTACAATTATCTGAAATACTACAGATATTTCTGTATGTTCATATTTGCAATTTTATAAGGAGAAGATCCATAGAATTTACTGGATCTTCAAGGCCCCAACAAAGGACCACTGATTCTAAGCTTACCTCCTCCTTTACAAACTAAGTCCCAGAAATGTTAAGTGAGTTGGACCTGATCATCCTACAAGTCCACTGGCCCTAGGCCTCAGATCCAAAAGCCTTGACCTGTCCAGTGCTTTTTCCGCTAGGCCATGGGGCACTGACCTGATGTGCCTGCCCAGAATTGCTGGGCTAACATATCTTGTTGCTTAATGACTTAGGGAGAGTTTAGTAATCTCACAAACACAATTATTTCTACTTTCTGCGAAAGAATAGCCAACTGATTTGATTCAAAACATTCAGATATACACGTATATTTTGAACAGCTGAGCATATTATATTACTACTTCAAAATGTACGAAATAATTGTATCACTTCCAGTGTAGAAAAGGGGTCCAGTCCATATATTATAATATCTTAACAAATGTAAAATTTTTCCTTGGTCCACCATGTTATTGTGTGCTTCGTTTTACCTTATTTTGGGTTAGTGTAATAAGAAAAATAAGCTAATGATCTAGTTTTCCATTTTTAGGTGGCCTCTATTATGATATAAGCTACCTATTTTGAAATAGTGTTAATGTAATCAGCTTTTATACAGATGTGTGTATAAAATCCAAAACACCCAAAGAAAGTTAGGTCATATCACATCGGCAACAGGGGTTGATACAGGACAGAAAACCACCGAGCTCTCAGCAAGAAAGGAAAAATGAAGAAGGAGGAGGAGAAGTCTATTGAAATCTCCTCCGTAAGACCCCTGGGACCTCGGGCAGTTTATTCCACCTATCTAGGCCTCTGTTTCCCCATCTGTGAAATGGAGACAATCACTGACTTCATAGAATTGCCATGAGGATTAAAGGAGTTAGTTCTTGTTAAGTACCTGGCACATAGTAAATGCTATACAAAGATCTTTAAATAAATTATATTCTTGTGCCAATAAAGGCCTGTATTATAAACACATTTTTAATTCTTCATTAGGTAACTTTGCCCTCTGAGACGTGCTTTACTAAAATTAAAGCAACGTGTTGTCTCAATCAATTCTAATCTCACGTCATATTTTCTCTAACAGAATGTCAGTGGAGTTTCACTGTGGTATGATTATCACACTGTCTTGTAAAAAGAATATGAACATTAAATAGCATTGGAATCTTTTCTACAAAGGAACTCTGACAATGAGAAATCTGTCAGACTTTTCTTTAGCAATCTTTAATTCTAGGCAATATGAGGTAATGCCTCCCAAATTTTGAGGAAAAAATTATTCTGAACTTAGAAATTTAAACCCAACTGTATCGTAAACAATATTGTAAAGTCAAAACAAAGACAATTTCAGACATGCAAAAAATTAGAAAGTTTTATCTGTGAACTTTATTCAAGATACATTCCATGAAAACAAAAAGTAATCTAATAAAAAAATAAGCTTGAGGAATCCAAGAAACATGAGAGTAAGATCAAATATGTCAGAATGACAACTGAATGGTACATAAAGACAGTAATCTGTCCAAATCAGGACCGATGCAGAGGAATGTGAAGAAAAAAATTATATAAACATATATTTATTTTAGAGGATATTACATATTTTTTATTTTTAATTTATTTTTAATTGACAAAAGTTGTATATACTTATCATTTACAACATGGTGTTTTGAGAAGTTGTATATATTTATCATGTATACAACATGATATACTCATTGTGGAATGACTAAATTGACCTAATTAACATGCATTACCTCACATACTTATTTTTTGTGGTGAGAATGAGGAAAATATTTTCAAGAAAAAAAAAATAAGGATTTCATTGAACAGATAAATAATATAATTAAGATGTGGAAGATATTATTCTTTGTTATAAATACTATATGTCTCTGTCAAAAAGAAATAAAAAATATAATTAGAATATCAAGGACAACAAAGCACACTGCAAGGAAGCATAGTATAAACATGGAGAAATATAAAAGCTGTGATGATGTAACATAATTGGAAAACAGAAATAATTTTACCTTATTTTTGTACTTCACATTTGAGCAGGAAGGGTTTAGTGACATGAAGTTATATGCCTTTATCTTAAGATGCAGTCATAATACTTGGCTCTAGAGTGAATATTATTTTATAATCATAGTATTTTAAGAATTGTTATTTATTTTCAAATTTTATGATCAACCAAAAGCAAAAATATGAAAGATTTCATTTTAGATACCAAACATAATATAAATAAGTAACTTTGACAATGCAAAAGTGACATAAAGATGACAGAGTTACAAGGAGAGCAGGTGTAGTGGAGAGTAGTGAGGGGGGATATTTTCATCATTTTATGTTGGGAGGGCCAAAAAAGACTGCCTCTAAAGAGACCTAGAGAAATTTAACACTCATGATTTAAAACTAGAAATCTTACCAATCAGAAATATGAAATGGAATAAAATTAAACTACCAGAATTAATAAGAAATTTCAGCAAGTTAGCAGATAAAATATTGCCTTATAAAATCAACAGCATTATTCTATAAGAACAATAACCAACTAGAGAACATAATTAAAAATAAAATCTTAGTGAAAACAACCACAAAACTATAAAACATAGAAATGAAATTTTTAACTGCCTTGTCCCAAGGCTTCATACAAAAGAATTTTAAACTCTCCTAAATGATATATATAAAGGAAAATCTATTTTATGTTCTTAGATGGGATAACAAGATGTCAGTTTTCATGACATTAATCTATAAAATCAATGCAATATCAATAAAAATTCCAGCAAGAATCTTTGAATAATTCAGTAAAGTTATTCTTAAATTCATATGGTAAAATAGCTAATTCGATTTTGAAAAAGAAAATCAAATAAGTGGTCTTTGACTTTCCAGGTATTAAGACATACTTCAAAGGCATAGTAATAAAAGATAAAATACCAGCACACTGCTGGTGGAAGAGCAGACAATTAGACCAAGGAACAGAATAGGCCAGTGGAACTGAATAGCTTAGCTCAGAGACAGAGCCATATGCATGTGCCTCCATATACATATGAATATACATAGGTACGTATCTAATAAATATTCCATAGGTGGCAATAAAGCCAAAATGCACATTGGAGAAGAGACACTACTCAGCAGATGGTAATGGAAAAAAGGACAAAAAGAATGCTGTACCTCCACCCAACACTTACCCCACCCAACACCATGTGAATCCCAGGTGAATAAACCCTAAAAATGAAACAAAAAGTTATAAAATTAGTAGAACAAGAAGTAGGAGGATATCATTGTGAGTTAGGAAAGGAGGGGGACTTCTTAATGTTCCAAAAGCCCAAATAATAAGGAAGAAGAAAACACTTCCAAAGGAGAAAATTTAAAGCAAAATTTCTCATCTTTCATAGTAGGGAGCCAATAGGTGCTACCTAAAGTTGATTAATCAAGAATCAGGAGCACAGGTGTATTATTTTGAAATATAGTAACAACTACAAAAGAATATAAAACACAAAATTAGTGAACTTTGGTTACCATGGGGAGTGGAAATGGGATTCTGATAATAGTCTGGAAAGTGTTTCTTTTCATTTTATAACTTTTGATATTCTTTGAATATTGTTTTCATGTACACCAATCACTTTTAAAACACTTTCCTCCTCCCTTCCTGGTGCATAGAAACTCTTGGGCAGGAGAGGAGGTCATTATGAGAAAAACCTACAATCACCCTAGAATCAGGGAGCTTTAATGTTTTCAGTCAACTCACGAAAACATTCCAATGAAATTCCCTCATGCAAAACAGAGAGATAAATATTCTCTTCATTGATCAAAATAAATCGATGCTGGGAAGTGTCTATAGGTTAATAAAAACTATTAGGAAAAATCTGGCTTTGGTCAAGCTGTGTCAGAATGACCATCACCAAAAATGCTACTTCACATACTCATGAATGCACTTATTAATCCTAAATTTTATACCCTTCGTATTTGGCTGCAGACACGTATAGTTTTTTTTAAACTAGCGATGGCATTTTTCCTTTACAGTTTTTAATCCAGGTTCTTTTTTTTTTTTTGACGGCTGGTCGATGGAGTGGGGCATGACCTTGTTGTTTTAAGTTATGGCTGCACTCTAACCAACCGAGCTAACTGGCCAGCCACTATTCTGGGTTCTTAATACGTTAACTTCTACTTCCTTCTCTCAGTTTTTTTTTTTTTTTTTTTTTCTTATTTTAACTCTTCAGACTTACACATGTTGCAATAAGTGGTTATATACTTTTTATAAAAGAAGGGAGGGAGGGAGGGAGGAAGGAAACCAAGAAAGATAGAATTAGGATCCAGTTAGGCTGTGTGCAAGGGAACTCCAAAACTTACTTGGAAAAATAGAATTGAAAGATAATATCAGTCTTTCCATGAATGTTCTGAAGTAACCATGTATATCAGAAAACTCAAAATAACGATGGCTTAAACAAATAAGGATTTTTTTTTTTTTCTCATGTGACATAAGTCTAGGGAAGGTAAGAAGCTTTATGATGTCATCAGTTTCTCAGGCTCCTTCTCTTCCTGCTCCACTCTTCTAGCACACTGTACCCAACCTCAAGGTCACAAATTATTTACTAAAACTCCAGACATCACATCATCTTTTCAGGTATCAAGTACCAAGTAGAGAGAGAGGGCGGGCAGGAGAGAGAGTACTCCTTCTATTTGAATTGTCTCCTTTTATGGGCTTTTCAGAAAACACATGCAACATCTCTGATAGAGTCTGGATGTGTCATCCCTGCAAAGCTCATGTGAAAATCTGATACCCAACATAGCAATATTGGGAATGATTTGGGTTATGGGAGTAGATCCCTCATGAACAGATTAATGCCCTCATGGGGGGGTTAGTGAGTGAGTTCTTGCTCTGTTAGTTCCCTCGAAAGCTGGTTGTTTAAAAGACCCTGGCATCTCCCCTTTTTCTGTCTTGTTTCCTCTCCACATGTGCTCTGTTTGTACCTATGGGCTGCCTGCCGCTTTCCGCCATGAGTAGAAGCAGCTGGGGCCCGCACCAGAATCCTAAGCCAAATAAACCTCTCTTCTTTGTACATTACTCAGTTTCAGGTTTTCTGTTATAGCAACACACAAAAAAAGATTAATACAACCTCCATATTTTCATCTCCCTACCCACCACTTCCTTGCATTTCTATTAAAATTCTTCATCTGGCCAGATAAGTTCCACACATTCCCATTAAAATCTTGAAATTGTATTACCTTTAAGAGAAGTTTATATGTGTAAACCAAAAGGGTGCAAGTATTGATCTGAGTTTTTAGGTCTCTCCATAATATTTGTTAGTTACAGAATATTCTTTGAGACCCAAATCCTTAAGTTGAGAATTAGATCTAAATATTTTAATGTCTAAACATCCACTCACTATGTAGACATTACTTCATTTAATATTTTAATTGATTTATAGAAAGGGAAACATCATGAAAATTAATAACTAATGACTTATAGTTGTGTATCTCAACCCTCCAGAGCCAATTTGCCCTCTTATCACAAATATTTTGTTATGCACACTTTACTATCCTGAGACTGTTACACAGCTTTAAAAGAATCAATATAATGCCCTAAAAAACAGCATTAGTGGTTTCGAGGTTAGCACACAATAGGCCTATCCAGCACTAACTTTAGAAAAGAATTTAGAACAAGGAGCATAGCAGCCTGCAAGATAAAGCATCAGGAAGACCTCAGATACCCAGACATAACCACAATGTCTAGAATATAATATACACATTGGGTTTGAGAGATGAGCACTGAGATGCATGCAAATCCCATTTGCGAAATTCCTAGATCTGGAATTTTTCAGCTCAAATACCTCACTAGTTGTATGGCATTTGGATAGATGAGTAGCCAACTCCCATTATTTAATGCAACTGAAGTAGATTACAGGTAACAAGCAATTTTGACAACCAGGAATGGCATGTTTAGGGCCATTGCCTGATCAGTAAGCAGTAACTAGCAATACAGCAAGACCTTCATTTACATCTAGGGGATATATTCTTTGACTTGATATTGCAAAAAGGTTGGCTAAAGATCAAATTTTTCTTAATCTTCTTGAGGCTGGAGTAGGGATTACAGTCCAGCTCTTAAATCTTTTCACAATAAATAACTGGTATTTCAAAATAAACATTCTTCCAGACAACTGCACCACAAAATATAAAATAATACATCCCCTTCCTGTAGTAGGTGTGTATATCTGTTCGTATTTGCAATTGTTCAGTCACAAGAGGTACAGTTTCTAGTGTGTATAATTTTTCTAAAATACTGGACAATATTAACTTCACTTAATGTATACAATAGATATATTTCAAGTAAATTTTGTCAGGCAGAAGCTGAAGTTTACTGGACGTTTATCACATCTACTCTCTCCTCCTCAGCCCTGTTCACTAAATGTCAATTGTACTCCCTCAATCATTGTGAAAATTAACATTTCCCCCCAAAATTTAAAAACTGCCATGTAGACTGGGAGGAAGATTGGACAATTATAAACCTGTTGAGGACCACTTGCCTAAAGTTACCTATTTACTAGCTTTCACAATGATAGTTTATTATTTCAATTAGTTTTAGGGGGAAACAAAATATAAATTAGTAAAAACTTTTTCGTGATTTAAAAACTATTTCATGAAATAAGCATTCGAAGTTTAGAAAAATCAAAAGATACCAAAAAAAAAAAAAACCCACAAAACCCCAAAACTATCAAAAGTAGTGCTCTGCCCATATACTTCCTAGTCTCCACTAGTAGTCTCCGTTGTCAATCACTTTTAACCATTTAGCTACTTATTCTGGTAATTGCATCTGTATTTTTAAGTATTAAGTTTATTGTGCTCTTTTCCATTTGTTCATTTCTAGACATTTTATTGAGTTCAAAAAAATGATAAAGATTTTATTTATTTGAACCCCTGACATACTCTCCCTTATCCTTTCAATATAATTAACCAGCAGATTTAGTTAAATCAATAAAAAAAATTAACCAGCAATTTTAGTTAAGTCAGTAAGGAATTTCCCACCACTTATCACTACGGAAGTTTGTCCACTATAGAACATAGTTATACAGAGATTTTTGTTTTTCCAAGTTGATGATTGCCTCATTTTATTTGTATATATTTCCATTAATCCACTTATTTTTTTCCAGCTGTTCTGTCATCTGTTGTCTCATCTCATCTATGAAAATAACTTACCCAGGAGTTCTTCTCTTGCAGCTCTCTCCTCTTGGAGGCTGGGCTACTTGCTGTCAAGATCTTCTGTGGTTCAATGATCTCCTTCCAACACTCCCTAATTACACTACAGTTTCCTGGATCTTTTGTCATCTGCCTTTTTAAACAACTGTTGAACATTTGTTTTGCTACAAAAAGAGAGAGAGAGCGAGAGAGACAAAAAGAGAGACATCTTCCAGTAGTTTCCTAAGAAAGGGTAAACTTTGAGTCCTTGCACATCTTAAAAAAAAAAAAAAATCACTAATCTGCTTTTTAAGTTAATTGAAAGTTAAACTAGGTATCAAATTCTGGTGTAAAAACTTTTTTCAACATTTATTCTTCAATTTGATGTTGTTTTGAGGAGTGTTTTAATCCTTCTTTTTCTTTAATTGCTAAAGATTTTAGAATCTTTTCTGTTCCTAGTGATTTGAAATATTTTGATGATGAGTCTTGTTGGTTTTTCTCCACTCGTTATGCTTGGCAAATAGTGAATCTGTTAAATTGATTAACTGGATAACAACCAATCTTTCATAATCTGGAGGGGGGCTTACTTGTAACAAAAACTTCTAAGGCTATGTATTTTTCCTAGAGTTCATATTTGACTGCATTATATAAGTAATTATTTGAAGTAGTCTCCTTTCAGATACTTTACCTTTTCGGTTATTATTACTTCTCTGATGCAGGGGTCAGTTAGAAGGATGTTTGTGAATTTCCAAGTAGTTAAGTTTTGTTATTATTGTTGGTATTTGGATTTCTTTTAACTGGGAGAGATGTTTTGTTTTTGTATAATTTTTACCGTTACCATGTAACGGTTGATTTCAATTTTCATGGGCAGTGAATATAACCTGTAAAATCTCAGCTTTTTGGAATTCATTGAAGTAATACTTTTCAACATTTTTTATATAATAAAATACATAGACATAATAAATATTTATATGGCACACTAGATAATGGATGAGATATCCCGCACATGGGGCCTCTGACTGCTCCAGGCATTACCCACCTTCCTGGATAACTAAGCAGCTAAGCAGAGTTATATCTCAGCAGATCTGTAAGCCATTCTTGCATAATTGGCTGGGAAGTTCTGCATTGAGGTTTCTTTTATGGCCCAGTATTTGCCTAAGAGACACGTGAGTAAATCTCTCATATTCTATGTATAGAATACAGTATTTTCTAAGGATGTAATCAAGCAGAGTATTGCTTCAATTTTCTACACTGCTGTTCACATTTGTCCTCTTAATCTGTCCAATTCGGGAATAATTCTTATCTCTCTCTATGTTGTATATCTTTTCACATTTTTTTTGCCATCCTAAATTTCTCTTCTGCAAATTGTCTGTTTATGTCTTTTGACCATTTTTATTTAGTTTTCTATTTTTCTTGATTTGTAAGAATTATTTATAATATATATATATATTCATGCTTTGACTGATATGCACATGGAAAATATTTTCTCACAGTCTGCCCCTTATCTTTAAACACTATATATATTCTGGTTATTTTTGCACAGATTTTTAAAAATAGTGTTAAAGTTAAATGTATCAGTTTTTACCTTTATGGTCTGTATTATATGTCACATTATGATATTTCCTTGTATTTTATTTTGATGATTTTAAATATTTTTTTTAAATAATTATATCTTGATTCATCTTGTGTTTATTTTATGTATGACGTGAAGAAGGGCCTAATTCTTTTTCTTTTTCTACAACCAACTATTAAATTGTTTATACTGTTTTTAAAGATTTGTAATGCTTTCTCTATTATACACCAAGGTCACTTATATGCTTAGGTCTGCTTCCTGACTCACCATTCTGTTTTATCACTATATTTATCTACCATGAGTACCCATACCTCACTAATCTAATAATGATACTGTCATAACACATTTTGAGTAAATCTCCCCTTTGTGCTTCTTTGAAATTGTTTAAAATTTACTCTTAATCACAAATTTTAGGAACTATTGTCCATGTTCTACATGTAATCCTATTGGAATTTCTTTAAACTTAACTTAAATTTAGGGATTAATTTGGGTATAATTGAAACTATTCTAATATTCAATCTGTCCATCCATAAATATTGTATGTGTTGCCATTTATTTAGATTTTACTTATGTTCTTTAATGTTATTTTGTACTTTTTTCTGTAAAGATATTACAGTTTTTTAAAGTTTTTACCTAGGTACCTTATACTTTGTGTTTTTATTGTAATATTACATTTGATAATTGGTTGCATAGAAACACCATTAATTTTGTATATTTACTTTATATCCAGTAACCTTGTTAAACACTCTCATTTGTTCCAAATATCTTTATTATTATTATTGAAACAAAATTGATTATATATATATCTGAGGTAAAGCATTGAATAGCAATTCATGTGTGCAATATGTCATGCTGAAATCAGGATAATTGTGTATTCAACATTACACAACATAATCATTTTTCATGTCCCTTCATCAGCTTCTCACTAAGCCCCCTCCCCCTTCCTCTTTCCCACCTCTAGTAGCCTTAGGTCTGTTCTGTTCTTTTGAAAGTTCAATGAATTATTGTTGATTGTTGTATCTTTCTTTCTCTTTTTATTTCTTTTACTATTTTTTTCCTTCACTTATGAGTGAGTACATACAGTATTTCTCTTCCTGTGTCTGGGTTATTTCCTTAATATAATTTTCTCTAAGTTCATCCATGTTGCTGCAAATGGCAGAATTTCATTTTTTTTTTATGGCAGAGTAGTATTCTATTGTGTATATACAGTGCATTTCCTTATCCAGCCATCCATCAATGGACATTTAGGTTGGTTCCAACTCTTGGCTATTGCAAATAGAGCATGGGAGTGCCATTGACACAATGATTTGCATTCCTTTGAGTATAAACCCAGCAGTGGGTTTGCTGGATCATATGGTAGTTCTATCAGTATTTGTTTGAGGAACCTCCATACTGTTTTCCATATGGCTCCATTAATTTACATTCCCATCAACAGTGTAGAAATGTTCTCTTTTCTCCACATCCTCACCAGCATTTGTTATTCTCTGTTTTTTTTATATTGGCAAGTCCAACTGGCATGAGATGATGTCTCAATGTGGTTTTGATTTGCATGTCCCAGATACTTAGTGATGCTGGGCATTTTTTCATTGGCCATTTGTATACCTTTCTTTGAGAAATGCCTATTTAGCTCCTTTGTCCATTTTTTAATTGAATTACTTGTTTTCTCACTGTGAAGCTGTTTGAGTTCCTTTTATATTATGGATATTAATCCCTTGTTGGATTAATACTTTAAGATACTTTCTTCCATTCTGTAGGTTGTCTTTTTGCTTTGTTAATTGTTTCTTTTTCTGTGCAGAAGCTTTTTAGTTTGACATAGTCCCATTTAATTTTTTTTCTTTTGTTGCCTGTGTTTTTTGGGTCTTATTCATAGAGTCTTTGCCCACTTCCTAAAGTGTTTCCCCTATGTTTTCTCTTAGGAGTTTTATAGTTTCATGTCTTACATATAAATCTTTACTCCATTTTGAGTTGATTTTGTTATATGATGAGAGGTATGAATCTAGTTTCCTTCTTCTACATAGGAATGTCCAGTTTTCCCAGCACCATTTATAGAAGAGGCAGTCTTTCCCCTTTGTATGTTATCGGGGCCTTTGTCAAAGATCAGTTGGCTGTAAGTATGTGAGTTGATTTCTGGGTTCTCTATTCTATTCCATTGGTCTGAGTATCTGTTTTATGCCAGTACAGTGGTTTTGATTACTATACATATATTGTACAAAGATTTTTTTTTTCTGTTCCCTTTCTTAAAACTTCATTTTTTTCTGCTCTTATTATATTGTATAATACCCACAATAGAATATCAAATTGTAGAGGATGAGAGGAAGCAACCTTGATTCTCTTCTGGCTTTAACAAAAATAATTCTCTAATTTTTCCTTAAGTATGATGTTTATTGCAACTTTTTAAGAAACATCCTTTATTTCCTTTGGTTGGTATTCATTTCTGCTAGAGTGTTTTTGGTTTCCTTTGATTGGTATACATGTCTACTAGAGTGTTTTTGTTGTTAAAACCATCAATATACTTCTATGCTTCTGACTATTTGGTCTGCCATTTTCTGAGAGAGGTTTAAGTATCCCCCTCTGATAGTGAATCTGCTAGTTTTTCCTTATAATTTGATTTGGTTTTAATTTGTGTAATTTGAAGCTATCTTCTGAGGTTTTTAGCTAGCTTATAATTGTTTTATTTTCTGATGCCTTTTTATTTTATTATTATGTTCCTTTACCTTAAATTCCATTTTGTTTAATAAACTAGCTTTCTTCTGACTTTTTTTAATTGATATATATTTTTCCAACTTTTTTATTTTCAAACTTTAATGTTGTGTCACTATTTAAACTGATTTGGTTCCTGTCATTATTTTTCTTCAGTTTGATTGTGTTGGCTTTATACTTTTCGTATCTATCATCATGTGAGTTTAATACTTAGTGTTCTGCATTTCACTGAGAGAGAGATTTGTATCAATTTGTCAGGATACATATTCAAGATATATTTGAATTAAGAAGGCTTTCCTTTTTTTCTTTAAATTGTTCAAAATTCTTATTCATCAGTTCTTGCATTTAGATACATTCAGGGGTCTCTCAATATGCCTCCATGCCTCTTAACATCTTAAACAATTTTTATCTTTCTGGGTTGATTATAATGACAATTCCTCATCCCTGTATTCCTCATCCAGTTTACTAATTCTATGTGTGTCTAGTTCAAATTTTATTACACTTAGGTTTTTCTTCTTAGTTAAAATGTACATTTTATTTATCAAAGTTGTAACTTGATTTCTTATTTTAATTTTTGATTTTTAAATTTAGTACTATGAATATTATTATTCTCTTATATTTTAACATCTATGTATCTTATATATGTGATATGATTTTAGAGTCATCTCTGTGGATGAAAGAAGGCAATAAAGGAGAAACAGATGCATACATTCAACTGTATATTGACCTATTTTTTGCAATTTTTTGGTCTCCCAATTGCAAGTTTGTTGGTTATATTTCCAGCCTTTCATCTATATCTATACCCCTATCATGTTATATGAAATTGGATTATATTACAGATGAAGATTTCCCTTGGCACCGCATTCTTCAAAACATCATTTTTCATTGCTTTATAATATCCAGTGACATGAATGCTCTGTAGTATAGCTAACTATTTCCCTATTTTTGTGTTTTTAACTTTTTTACAAGCTTTCATTTTTACCCACATTTTGGATTATTTCTTGAGGATAAATGTATGGGGCAAAATCACTGATTTAATAAGTAGAAACATTTTTTTAAAAATCTCTATATACATATTGTTTAGTCATTTTGAGAAAAATTAAATTAATTTATATTTCCACCACTATTATTCAAGCCAACTTAGGCCTTCATCAATATTGATATGATTTTCAAATGTTGCTTATTTTATAATTGAAAAATTCTACCTGGTGTTTATATTAATTTGCATTCTCTTCATTATTTATGAAGGAAGATACTTTAGTGTTTATAAACCATTTCACACTGCTTTTCTTCTGTGAATTTTTTATTTCTGCCTTCTGAAAGTTCTTCAATTGATGTCTTATAGTTTTTTCTATAACTATTGGCGGTCCCCATATATTATAATTTGTTGCAAATATCTAGAGTCAGAAAGAATTGTCTTGCTAATGTGGGTGAGAGAGTTGAATAATTTAAAACACGTTAGTCTCTTAGAGTAGTATCTGGTACACAGCAAATTCTCAGTAATTATTAGCTACAGTTAATAATGGCAATTTTGTTTCTTTTTATGTTTCCCCAGGTAAAATTTTAATCTAGTCACATATATCAGTCCTGGTATTAGACTCATGTGATGGTGGAAGAGGTAGGCTCTAATATGAATATGTAAGGTGAAAAACCCCAGGAGTGCAATTTTGCATAATAATTTCCTAAGAAAGCACCATTTTGGAAACTAAATGAGTCCTGTGGGTCTAAACGAGTCTCCCATTCCCAGAGTTTCAACCAACACTGGAATGATTCACATTGGTTTGCATCCAGAGGCCTTGTTATACAGCCCTGAGTGGAGATTTAAACACTAGAATCAAATTCACAGCAGAGAGATATTCACTCTGAAAAGACCTTGAGAATGTAGACTGACCTCAAAGCAGATTCACATCTCCCCACCATATCCACCTCACAGACTTGTTGAAAAGAATGAAACACTTTCAAAAGGTTTCTCTCTGAATGCATAAAGTTGAATTCACAGGATTTGTCTGCCCATGGCAAGTATTCAAAAATTATTTATTTTGTGAAGAATAACTAAAGATATTCTTTTAAAACCCTGTCACAGTATCTTAAAATTATTCCTGTTATAAGATGTCACAATTTTAAGTGATGATAACTTTCATATATGTATGATATTTGAAAACATGTTTTTTTCTGAAAAAACTAAAATTATGAAATTTCACCATTTATATGTTTTTTTTTTTTATTTTTCTTTGTCCCCCACATGTGTGGCCAGCACTGCAAATAACACATGACGTTAGAGAGCATGACTCTATTAAATAAATTATTATAGAATTATATAACCAAATTTATTTCCTAAATTATAAAATTTTGTTTTTCCTCTGCTAAGATCGATATCATGTTTCTTCCTTCTGGTACAACTCTTTCACCACAAAGGAAAAGTAATCCACATAAATCCAGCAGCATGTTGTCACAGAAAGGGGTAAATGATCAGGTATCTGAAGTTTATCTCCGTCATTATAAAAGCTCTTTTTAAACTTTAACCAATTTTGTCAATGTCATTATGATACTTGCTATACACATTTTTGCTTTATTAAGCTAATTACACATGACAGGGTTTTCAGGGCTAAGCTTATATTAACTATATTTATTTTATTTTAAGGCCTATCCTTACAATTTAGGAAACTTCCATTAGCCAAATTATAATGCTTTTTATAATGCTGCATGGATTTTCCAAGACTTCTTCAGGTGTGAGTAACTGGCACAGCATAAGTTTGCAAAAATATAGAATTTTCATAAAATAAGATGAAATGCTGTTATTAAGATAACAATATCTACTAAATAACATAAACATCAAATTACTAGATTAAGCAATATAAAGCAATATTTTTTAATTATGTAAATTTAGGTCATTAAATTGATTCTTTAAATTATTCATATAGATCTTAAATTTCTAAAAATATGCAACATATATAATTCCCCAATTTACATTTTCACTTCACCATATATCATAAATAGCTTTCTAAGAAGCCTTTTTTTTTTTTTTTTTTTTTTTGCAGCTGGCCAGTATATATCACTTTTAAAAAGTAGTTGTCAAACTTTCCATGATAGGGATATACCATACCATATCTGATCATTCCACTACTGTTGGGCATCTAGATCATTTACTGTAGAGGGTTAGTAATCTTGATTCTCATTTGGTTTTTAGAATAGGGTTTTTAGGCAAAAGCATGTATAGGACAAAAGTCCTTGGGTAGGAGGTGATGGCCTACAGATAACGTGGCTATAGCCCATCTAATCAACTCTAATCACTGCTTAGGTATGGGATTGTATACTTTAATGATTTTAAAACTAACAGGTGGTTGTCATACCGATCATCTTAAGAGACTTTAAGAATTGCTGAAGGGAAAGATGTGAAAAACTGTTTGCTAGGGGCAAGCTCCCTGTTGGGGGAAACTTTAGAGAGCATTATACTTAGATTTTATCATAAGATAAACTTTTGCTTATATCATTTAAGGAGAGGTTATACTTTAGATAATGATTACAGTTTGACCAGCTTAGATTTTCACAAATTGTCCTTTGGAATGTCACATTGTTAATTTTACTGATGTTACTAGTTTCCATTGTTTAGCTATACTTAGCCATAGATAATTTTTGTAACACAGCCCATGTCTTTGTGTGCTTTTGTAAAGATTGAATCAACTGATTTTTCTTGTGAAACTTCCTTGTCTTTACAATAAAAAACAGAAGCTAACTTTGAATTGGGGCTGCACCCAGTTTTCTCCTCCTAACAGAGGAGTTGCTGAGGTGCAGTCCCTTTGGGCTTCTAATCGCATTCATGGTACTTTGAGTAATCCTTTTCTCATCTCCATTACACAGTAAGAAGTGTAACAATTTACTGTTCTTTCATTTTGATGGTTTATTTTAGTGTTGCAATTAATATTCTCATAGATATATCCTTATCTTCTAGTACTTTTAATTATAATTATAGTATTCAGATTATCACCACCACCCACAGCAACAACAAAAAAGTTGAATTGTAGTGTAAAAAGGGACAACCCCTCCCTCAGAATTCCTCCAGAGACCCTGCCACTCCAGTTATGAATCTCTGTCCTCTCCAAAGGGTAACCATTACTATCACTTTGGTGCTTATAGTCTTTTATCTAAACATTTGTAGCGGGGAATAGCCTTACACAGGAATATTAGTGAATATGCCTGAGTATTTTTCAAGGATATATTCTCTATAAGTAGAATCACTAGGTCAAAGAACAAGCATATTTTCCCATTCTTTCACAAAATAAAAAAAGGCTGTTCCAACTTAAAGAATCAATCAGCAAAACAATTAAACATTATCTATTTTTTCTCATTCTCTTACCAATACTAAATAATATTTACTCTTTTCTTTATTTTGTCAGTTAGGTCTTTCTCTCTCCACTACCAAAAAAAAAAAAAAAAAAAAGGAAAAAGAAAGAACAAAAAACAAACCAAAAAAATCCCTCATATACCAATTTATTTGCATTTCGCCATTAAAAGTGAAACTGCCTTTTATCTGCATTTTTCCATTAAAAACAAAATTTCATTAAAAGTGAAACTAGCTTTTTACAAGTTACTTTGTTATTGGAATTTCTCCTCTGGTGAATTACTTTTTTATATTCTTAGATCATTTTTATATGAGGCTGCTATGTTATTTATAGAGATGCGGAGGTGTCATTTGTACATTTCAGATAACAATTCATTACCTTTTACATCTATTGCAAATAATTTCTTTCACTGTGTTGCATGTTTTTAAACTTAAACTGAAATTTCATTTCCATTAATTTTCTTAGCCTTCTTAATCTTGCTTAATAATGTTGTCCCTAGGGCATGATTACAAAAATATTTTCTTATATTTGATTGTACTATTGACTTTATAATTATCCATTTAATTTGCCTAGATTGTGTGTGCATGTATGATGTGAGATAATGATCTCGTTTATTTTTGTTTTCCAGAAGAATTTTACTGTCAGCTTTTCAGATTCCATAAAAAGATGATTATGTTGGCATTAGAGTTGGTATTGCATTGCATTTGATGATTATTATTGGGAGAATTGCCATCCTTACACCATTCATCCAGCCTGCTTCCTCCACTCCCACCCCCACCCCTGCTGTAGTGTTGTTTTCAGTAAATGACAACTCCACCTTCTATTTGCTGAGCATAAACATATCAGGTTCATCCCTGATGCCTCCTTTTGTCTTTCATACCTGACATCCAAACCATCAGCAACTTCCATTGGCCTTCTCTTTAAAATTCACCCAGCATCTGACTAGCAAGTTCAATCTCACCCTGGATCCTAACGAGGTTCTCTGCTTCCACTATTAATCTCCTTTGTTGATCCATTTCTCAATATAATTTCCAGAGTGGTCCTTTTAAAATGCAATTTAGATCATGTCACTCCCCTACTCATAAGCAGTCAGTGAGTATCTTCTTGACACCGGAGGAGAGGGTCTGGGTAGACCCAATGGCCAGCCTCATCCTACTCCATTCTCTTGCCAGGTTCTTGACTCCACCACAGGAAAGAATTCATGAGCAGAGTCACAGCAGAAAGTGAGAGCAGGTTTAATGTAAGGAGTAAGAAATATGGATTTCACAGAGAGAGTGCAACCTAGCTTTAGAGACTGAGCAGGGCCCACATCAAGTTTAACACAAAGGTAAGAAATAAACATTCATAGGCAAAGTGCAGGCTGGCTCTAGAGTGAACAGAAGCGTGCTAAAGGCAAGTTTGATACAGAAGTAAGAAACACATACCTCAGGTGAAGTGTGGGCTGGCCCCGAGAGAGTGAGCAACAGCCCTGCCTTCTACCAGGATTCACTTTTATAGTTTTGCTATCTAATCCAATGAATAGTCAGCTAAGGAGGTGGTTCCCAGTTACGTAGCACAATCTTGCACATGTTCACTTGGTCTCTTTTTAGGGCATGTTCATTGGTCAAATCTTACCACATGCACTGAACATATTCAAGAATATTCTGTGCTCTTTAGCACCTCTAGTGAAAGGTCATTTAAAGGATACATTCCACTTTACTGAACACGCTTGCTCACTCAGTATAAACCTGTATAAATTCCTTTTACTGAGCATGCTTAGTTCCTTGAGTTATATAATTCCTGTCTACAGAGCATGCTCAGCCACTGGATTTCCATAAGTCTGCCCCTTGTAATCTCAGTCTCCCCATGCTGTTACTGAGAATAGGTCCAACAAACAACAGTAACTCTCCTCCAGCGAAGGTCTAGAGAAGGGGCTTGAGACCTTGGGGAGTGGCTTAAAACCCAGAGGTGTGTGTTCCAAACCTGTGGAAACTGAGCATCTCCTATCTCATTCTCATTCCTCACAAAGTGAAGGCTGAGGGTTTGGAGCAGCCAACACATCTCTACACTACCTTGCTGGAGTCACCTCTCCTCCCGACTCACGATGCGCTTCCCCCAGTCTGCACATTCTTCCTCCAGAGAGCTGCTGATGGCACTAAAATACAGCTTCCCTGATGGGAACTCTGGTCAGCATGATGTCTAAATAGAAACCCCATCCTACTTATCCAGAACGACCCATCTATTTTTGCTTCCTTATTTTTCTTCATAATACTTATTACCAATGTAAAATGGAGAAGGAAGAACTATGGTCACTAGAGGTGGGAGGGGGGATGGTGAGAGGCTGGTCAACTGACACAAAATCACAGCCAGATAGGAAAAATAAGACCTGTTGGTGTACAGGTGACCCAGGAATCTATAATAATGGCTTACTGCATGTTACCAAATGACTAGAAGAGAGGAAATCAAACGTGCACATCAAAAATAAATGATTAAGTTTTGCAAGGATGAAAATGTTGATTGCCCTGAATGGATCATCATACGTTGTGATATACCCCATAAGTATGTACAATTGATACATATCAATAATTTCTTTTTAAAGATGTAAATAAGTTAAAATAAAGTCATTAGTTTGGGCCCTACTCAAATATGACTGATATCTTTATAAGAAGAGAAGATTAGAAGGGAAGACCAAGTGAAGACCAGGGAGAAGAGAGCCATCTACAAGCCAGAGAGAGAGGCCTCACCTTGGTCTCAAACTCCCAACCTCCGCAACTGAGACAATAAATTTACTTCTTTGTTTAGTGTCTGTCATTCCTGCATGGCAGAAATTATTTTTTCTTGTGTTGTCTTCAGAATGTAGACAAGAGGTTAGCATATAATATGGGCTGAGTAAACATTTGTTGAATAAACAAATACTGAGCATTTACATTCAGAAACATACTATGTGTCTCTAAATTTAGACACCATATTTTGGTCTTTCAACAAAGTTTTTAAAATTTTTCTATAGATTTTCATGTTTCTATGTGAAAGGAATATGTTAAATTGGTTATTAACAGGGCAGAGAAAAACTATTGGTTTCGTATATTGATTTTTGATTCCACTGTCTTGCTGAAAAATTTTATTATTCCCTTACCAGTTTGTAGAGAGATCAAAGATTATCTGCAAATGATGCCAATTTTTTCCCAACATCGTTGTTCCTTACTTTTTTTTTATTGCATCTTCCATTAAAATGATGACAGTGGGCAGCTTTTTTTATTCTAGGCTCTAGTTGGAATGAATCTAATGTTCCACCATTAAATGTAAGTACAATGTTTCTTGTAGTTTTCCAACAGACAATCTTTTGAAGTTATGGAAATTCTTCCTTAAAGCTTACGAAGTATTTTATCAGAAATGGTAGAGTTTGATTGATTACTTTTTTGGCATCAGTTGAGATAATCATATTTTCTTTTATCTTTTAATAAATAATGCAGTGATTTACATTATAAATAGGTGTCAATGTTAAAATATTCATGCATTCCTTGGATAAAGTCTAGTAGGTCATAAAGCATTATTCTTTTAAATGCTTTATGTAACAGTTGTTGCATGTGCATGTACAGATTATGTGTACATATGTATTGTATAGTTAGATTATGAAGCATTATAACAAAATGAATAATCAAAAACCTGTATCTTAAAAACTAACACCGTTGTAGTGTCTGATTTTGTGCTCCTCTCTGTCATCTCCCTGATTCCCCACTGTCCTGAATTTTGTAATTATCACATTTTTCCTGGCTTGTTAATAGTCTCTTTATATAGAGATACATACATGTATACACACACACACACACACACACACACACACACACACACACACACACACACACACAACTTCTCAATACAACGAGGCCATAAAGGAAGATTTTAGAATTTCCAATCTGTTTTTATAGGACCCAGTTCGACATGGATGAAGGTCTTTGAGGATCACAAAGGTAGAATAATACATTAGGCCAAGGCAAAATCATACTGTGCAGCAGTAAGGAGTACCTACTTAGTTTTAATTATCTCTTTTAAACCTTTTCATAGAAAGACGATGATCTTCCACAGAGGAAGTTGCTATTTATTATTCAGAGTTGTGTAGTTCAAAACAGAACCTTAGCCAGTTTTCTTTCTTCTCTCCCTCTTTGATCTGTGAATTGGCTCCAATCTTGCTTATATCAAGAGGCATAACTTGGGCTCCCTGCCAATTCTTTTATCTATGTACCCTGGGAAAAGTTCTTAAAAATGAACACTGGGATGTATTATAGACATGCTATGAGCTCTGCATGTGTCAGCTTAGAGAGAATATTGTTCTAGGGTCTTTAAAAGTCATCAAAAATGTTTCATTCAGGGGCACACCAAGCTGAAATTGAAAAATTAAATTAAACAAACATAAGAATTAGCTACAAATATAGAGAATTATTGATTGATCTGTAAGTGGTGTGTAAGACAAGTCTTTGCAGAACACTGGTAAGATTATTTGATCCTTAAGACAGAATTTAATTGAAGAAAAAATGTTTTAGGTAATTTAGTATGTTTCAATTTTTGTCTGCTTTCATATAGCAAAAGGGAGGTACTCCAAGGTTTTGATTGGCAAGGATCAAGTCAACTGGCAGGAACTAAAAAGCAAGGTTTTTTGATTTTTTTTTATATACATACATACATACACACACATATATATAATTTTTTGATTGTGATGGTGGTTGCCCTACTCTGTAAACTTACAAAAAGTCGTTCCATGGCACTTTGAATTTTATGGTATGTAAATTATATCTCAATAATGCTCTTAGGACAAAAAAGTAGTTGTGTTTGACAACATATAGTACTGCAATTATTTATCTGGCAAAGTTTTCAGTCTCTCACCAACAAAATTGAAATGCATGAAAGAAAAACCTAAAAATGTTTTAGTAGAACAGTATATTTGGAGATGCAGTTCATGGTGACTAACGACTTAGTCATTAGTATGGGGTTGCTAAGTGCTGCTCAGGGAATTACTGCTCAACTACTGTGTGGGATAGAGATGGCTGTCAGTTTCTACCAGTGCAGCACAATCCCTTACTTTTTCAAAGTCTTACTCAGTGGTACTTTAAAAGGTGCTAAAATGGAAAAGTAACCAAAAAATTGAGCTAAAGCTACATTAAAGTGTAGTTTAAAACAGAAAAATAACTGTAGTACTTCAAATGTATAGAAATTTGTATGTATTTGTGCAAAAATCATCAGAACAGTAAATTGAATGTTGCCTGGATAGTTAGCCCTTTAATTGTGCAACTTAACAATGTCATCCCTAAACCAATAATAAAGAGTTAAAACTCCATGGGAGGCAAAGGTGGATGAGATAAGGGTGAGAATTTGGAAAGATGTTATAAGGGCAAAGTAGGGCAAAAGAATTGCTGATGCTGGAATTGGTTTCAACACACAAAGATTTATGCTTTAATTGTCAACTTAATTTGAAAACAAAACAACAACAACATGATTTTCTGTTTACTAAACCATGTTATGCTCAACACTAGCAGAAGGTCAAAGAACCTAACATCTGTAGGAGGCTTTCAGGGTGGAAAGGCCACCTAAATAAACCATCCCTTATTGTACAATCTTCCCGACAAATTGTGACTGTTCCCTCTTTCTATATGTTGATTGTATCCACCCAGCATTGTTTTTGATTTGGGAACCAGCCCTCTTAGCACATGAGAATAGCAATTTCTAGAGTTGAGCAGTGCACAACCTGCACAACTAGACACATGGCCCTCCTTCACCTTGGATAATACATTCAAGGGGAACCTTACTCTAGGGGAGGGCGTCGGACACAAATAAGGCCAAACAGATGCCTTTGCTTAGAATTGGAATCTTAAACTGAGCTGAGTAACACAGTCAGCCCAAATGTAGCACGCAGAAAAGACAGCCCATTAGTTTCTTTTAGCTAGGTCCCCGTAGTTGCCCTAGTTTCTTATTTTAGACCTAATTCTTCAGCTTCCCCTATACTCTGTGGGCAACTTGAACTCCAACATATATGCGCACGTGCGCGCGCGCACACACACACGCACACACGCACACACACATATATTTTTAAAATTATTCAGAGACTGTTTCCATGGCTTGCAACCTAAGAACTATGCCTGATACATTGCCTGTCCTATGACAGGGACTCACCATTTCTCTATGAACCTTGTTGTTTGAGCAATTGTGGCTATAAGATATGACTTCATCATGCTGAGCTAAACATTTGCCTTCCAGAAGCTTCTAACCCACGGTCCTAACTCTATTTCCTGAGTCTGTCAGTTAAACTAAATCCTTTTTCTATATAATAGATCTCTAAATTTTTAAAGATTGATTCTGTATTCAGTCTGCCCAAATTTGGTTAAATCTCCCCTGTTTCTTCAGCTGCTCTTTTTTGACATGTCAGATCTTATGCAGATATACTTTTTAGGTCTCTTAACTTTGCATGAAGGAAATGTGAAGTCTATGGCCACCAATTATAGCTTAAATTTAACAAGCACCTCGCCAGGTATATTCTTGGTGATAATTGAGGCTGAGTGGAATAATGCAGATGTTTCAAAATCTGCCCAACATCCCACTTGGAAATGCAGCACAAAGTTAACAATGAGATATGGACAGGTTTGTGGAGGGTTGTTCTGAATGTCAGTAAGACCCCTGAAAACTACTCTGCACAGAAATGACTATTTATAAGTAGGCCTTGTCCTTACTGTTCCAAGGTGTTTACTTCCGCATTAATTCACTTAATTCATTAGTTTGTGTTCAAGAATCTCCTTATAAAGAGGAAGGCTCTGTTGAGAAGTGGAGTCCCTTCTTAACACTTGCTGAGATTCCAGGCTGACTGCACACTTTCTGGGCTACCTTAAGGACCGCACTCTTTGCAATTTTTTATGACACTTAAGAGGTTAAATACAGTCAGCTCCCAGCTCCCAAGTCTCACAGCCAAGGCAGTTGACAGGATGACTCAATGTGTGATTCAGTGATGCCCCCAAGGCCTGGCCTATCTCAGCCAGGAGGCCTCATGGGCTTCAGGATGGGGTGGGTGGCCTCACCTCTAAAGTCAACCTAACTCAAGCAGTTTTTGCCTGTCCTTTGCCATTTTATATTCTATTCATTTTGGTTAAATTTTAGCTTATGTGCTTGTGTACTGAGGGAGTTACAAAAGACGATAGTTAGAAAAGTCAAGTCATTAATCACAGTAAATACCAATAAAATTAAAAGATCACACTTGGAAAAATGAATCAACACTTATTCTGTGGAGATTCTCTTTGTGAATTAAAGAAAGTTTCCCATCTCCACTACTGGCAACACGTTTACTCCAGGGGCCTGGGCTTGGTGCAGGGCACGCGGGATAGTTTTGTCGTGCCACTGGCTGCAGCAAATGAGGTTTCCTCTTCGTAGCAGCTGGAGTTAGTCCCCAGCAAACCCACTGCCCTATTTTAACTTTGGATCTGGGGCCAAATTTCTGGGGCCTGTGGACACAGGCAGAATGCACCTTCTCATCTTCTGTTCCTCTGGTACAAAGGGGTGGTCTGGCCCCTCTTCCCTCAGCCCCCCACCCTTGCCCCAAGGCTCCAGGTGCACCACTTCCTGCAGCTCAGCAGGCTGCAGGCTCAGGAAAAGTCAGGCAAAGGAAGTGCTGTCGACTGCCTCCCAAAGCCACATTTCCCTTTGCAGCAGGCCCTGCTAGTGAGTGTGTGTCTTAGTTACACAAGGCATGCCCAGCTTCATCCCACCACCTTCCAGAGGACACAGCCCACCTGTGTTCCTGGAGAGTAGGGATGAGATAATGGAAAGAACTCAGGATTGGTACCCTCGACTTCTGAGTTCTATTCCCAGAGGTGACACTATCTACAAGTACAACCTTGGACAAGACACAGACTTTACTCAGCCTTAGATCTTCATCGGTAAGCACAAGGGATGGACTAGATGACCCCTAACCCCTTCTGAATTCATACGCTATGATCCTCAGCATCTTTCCAAAGAAGAGAAGATGGAATTGCACCTGCTTCTCTCCATCCATGCGAGGGTTTCATTATTACAATCTTGATGGGTTCAAAGATCCGCAAAACAGAGAAGACTGTTGCTTCTTATATGCTTTTGAAAAGTACCATTTCATAAAATCACAAATCCGTTTTGTAGAAGCTTTGTCATTGGTCACCTGACTAGGCTGGACTATGGTTTGCAGAGCTCCCTTCCATGTATGTTTCCAGTTTGGGTGGTTGACAGGAGACCTTCCGGCTTGCGACCAGGCACAGAAGGGAGGCCGTAGCTCCCTGGTAGTTCACACATGTTGCCCTTTATGCTGTCTCCCCTCGTTGACCTGGGGCAGCAGACAGGACTGAAGCCATGCCACCTCCCCCAGATCCTCCTTCAGTTGCTGGTTCCTCAGCCTGGCATGTGTTTAGCTCCATGACAAAGAGAGCAACTTCTGCAGGAGCCAGACCATTGGGACAGGAGCAATGGGAACTGAGGGAGTTCAGCCCACCCTCATGTGTTCAGCTTTTTCTTTGTCTCCCTGCTTTGCACCCCTCTTCCCTCCCACTGTCTGCCCTGGTGAAAGGCATCCAGAGGCTCCCTCACCAGCTCCTATAGTCCCTCAAGTTCAAGTCTCTGGAGCAAGTCTCTTTTTGCACATGTATATACCTCCTAGTGGTTCTGCTTCTCTTATTGAATTCTGACAGATACACACTTCATTAAATACTTTTTAAATGGAATATCATCTTATCTGCACCTTTATAAAACATTTTACATATATTAGATTTGGTAAGAATCCTAGAAAGAGGCCATGAAGATTAACTCCCTTGTTTTAAGTATGAAAAAAAATAAGGATGAGGTAGTGAAGATACATTTAATGCCAAAGCAGGGGCCAGAACACAGGATTTCTGAGTCGTAGGCCTGCGGTCTCAAGCACAGACTAACATGAGGAAAATCCAGAGTTGGAAAGAACATACTGTAACATTAAAATCACTTTGCTTCTTTACATGCATTTAAGGACTTTCGAGACCATCAGTGTTTCACAAGCATTCGATCTAGTTCTACAGGAAGATTAGTGATACAATGCAGTCTTCAAAGCTTAGATTGAAAGATTCTGATCTCTCCCCAAATATGCTATTCATTTATGTATTCTCTAGGGAAATGTCTCCTGAGCATCTTTCATGTGCAGACACTGTTCTAAGTGTGGGGAACGCAGAGATGGACACTGTGGACAAGGTCTTTGCCCTCAAGGACTCTTGGGAAGAACAAAAACAGAGAAATAAAAACAAATATTTCAAATAGAGGTTACTACTGTGAAGAAACATAAAACTGGTGAGGGTATGGAGGGTATCCTAGGAGGTGTCTGCATAGAGAAGGTCCTGGAAGGCCTATTTCAGGAGCTGACACGTGACTAGGCATCCAGTGCAGAGAGGAAGCAAGCACTGTGAATTTCAGGGGGACCACAGCTCCATTCAGAGACAACCACAAATGCAGAACCCCAAGGAGCTTCTTATGTGCAATGACCAAATCCATCACTAGGAAGAAAGATAAGAAGTCAGCTCTTTGTAGGTAAGAACCTTGGGTTTGACATTGAATGTTACAAAAAAATCATTGAAGAGTTTTGAGCAGGGGAATAAAATGATCTAATTTAAGTTTGAAAGAGCTCACTCTAGCTGCTATGTGGGAAATTCTCCACAGGGGGACAGAGGAGAAACAGGAAGGCCTATTGATAGTTCCTGGGACTAGGGTTTTAATTGCAAAGAGGGTGAGAAATAGTTAGACTGAGAACATATCTTGAATGCACAGAAGAAGAACTTAAAGATGGGTCGTACATGAAGCATGAGAGGAAGAGACTAATCGGGGTGACTCCTAGCTTCCGGGCCTGAGCAACTGACCATCTGGTAGTGCCATTTACTGAGGTGAGGAACAGGTTTGGGTGCTAAGAAAAATCAAGAGCTCTATTTTTGAACATGTTAAAATTGTGATGCCTTTCAGACATCCAAGTGGAGATGTCAAATAAGTGCTAGAATGTTCTCATGGAGCCCACATTCATAATATCTTTGTATGTGTTTTAGTGTCTGCATTTTTTGGAGATGCTGATCAAAGCTCATAAAGTAATATTTGCCATGGGACTGTACATCGAGTAGAGGCTAAGAGCTTAGAAGAGCTTAGGAAACAAATTGTCAGCCCACCAGTGTTTGGTTGGTTTTTCTCTCCTTATCTACATGCGGTACACATAATATAACAACATTAATGAAATCATTCATCAGGATAAATTTTATGTTATTCTGGCAGTTGGATCCAAATACACTTCTCTTCCTCTCCATGTGTCCAAATTTCACCAATCTTTAAGGACAAACTCAAGTTTCACCTCAGGTATTCAATCTCACCTCCTCCAGAAAGATCTTTTCTACTTAATCTCTTTGCTCACATCTCCCTGGTGCCTACAGTCAGTGCTGTGTCATACAGCCTGTCATGATTCTTGATGGCTTCACGTCTCTTCCACTAGCTGATAACTTGAGGGCGAGTGTCATGTGTCTTTTTCTCTCATGTCATCCACTGTGGCAAAGACTGAGGTGGTGTTCACCAAATCTTTCTCTTTGACCATGGACACGCAGTTAGCCCCAGTCTCCCTTGCAGTCTCCCCAGCTGTTCCAGGTCTGCCAAATGAGAATCGCCCAAGTGACCATTCTCTCTCTATCTGTCTCTCTCTCTGTCTGTCTCTCTGTCTCTCTGTCTCTCTCTGTCTCTCTCTGTCTCTCTCCCTCTCACTCTCTCTGTCTCTCTCCCTCTCTCTCTCTCTCTCTCTCTCTCTCTCTCTCTGCCTCTGGCTGGATGCTGATACCCAGGAAGACACATGCTGAACATGACAAATTTTCTGTCACCCTGGGTCCTTGAATGACTTCATGGAGCAGAGCCTAAGTCAGCAACTGGATGTTTCATGAGTGAGAAATAAATTCTGCTATGTTAATCCATAAAGTTTTGGGGGTTTTTCTGTTGCAGCTAGCACTTACTCTAACTAATATCCTGTGCCTAGGATAGGCTTACTAAGCTTTTATTTGCAAGGCTGTTTGAGCCTGTGCAAACAACTGCTGTTTTTGCCAGGCAGGTAAAGTTACTCGCTCAGGTCATACAGCTTGTAATTGGTAGAAACACGGCTTTCTGATGCCAAAACCTTTATCTAATTTGTACTGAATCTCCAATATCATTGATAATTAATGATGTGGCAATAAGAGTGCTATTACAACTTTCGGCAGTAACTGAGACAAAAAAAAATTCTGATGTAAATTTAAGCAAACTAATGAGAGGCTGAGAAATGGCCTGGATGAGCTACGCAGAGCAGGAGATGAAGAAAACACAGAGACAAATGGCTAGAATGGTAATGCCTCTCTGCGAACCCTGTAGCACACATGATTAACTGCCACAGGCTGTAAACAGATCACTGTGTTCTGATTAATTTTGGGCAGACCCCACTCATCAAGAGATATAGAGCAAGGCCTCCAACATTTCACTGTAAATGCCTTACACAAGATGAAAACCCCCACATAATTGAAGACTGGGAAGAAAAATGTAACAAGTAAGCTAATAGACAAGCAATAAACCTTCTGAAAATTGAAGGAGAATCAAACCAAAAAGTACCTCTAAGGAACAATATATTAAAATGGATGTATATGTATATACATCATAACAATTCCATGTCAATTAGCTTCACCAAGATTTCAAATCTCTATATTTCAAACTTAAAAAGCAAACAGGATAAAAACACCTCAAACTAGCAAAATTTAATCTAGAAAATCTGCCTTTTTTATAAATACAGTACTGTTTGTATGTTAGAATGTATTTATATGTTCTAAATACATGATGCTACTATGCAATGTCTGATACAATTTATCCCATTAGCCCATGACATAAATAAAACAAGAGCTATGTTTTCATAGATGCGACCCCATTAGTCTACCTTTGCGTTACTCAGAGAAAACTTCACTAAACAGATCGACCACATCCCCAGTCCAGTCCATTTGATTACAAATCCAGGTCCTGTCCACAGGAGGGCCTGAGTAAAAGATTGTGGATCGCTCATTATTTCCTGTGGCGTGTAGAACTAATTCAGATATATAATTATGAAGATAGTAACAATCTTTATATTTCATGTCAAAGTTTTTCGATCACTTTCATGTTCATTATATAATTTGACCTACCAACAACATATATGAGTTCTTCACAGCTCTCATATCTTTATTTTACGGAGGAGAAAAAGCAGGCTCAGAGTTTAAGTTATGTCTGTGGACTGAAATTAAGTCTGTTGAGGCAGAAGTAATTTTATGAAGGCTTATTGAGAGCCAAATATGAGGATCAACCCAGGAAATACAAACCAACAAAGTTGGGAAGTGCTCCAAAGTCTATTACAAGTTGAAAGATTTTATGGGAGTGTTTGGGAAAAGGAGGGGACTCCCTATACTGGAGTTGTCCTATTTTCATTTGTGGGTGAAATACAGAAGTTACAAACATTGGTTACAGATTACAGCACATAAACTATGTGTGGGAGAGCACCTACATGTAAGACAATGCTTCGCCTAATTTTAAAGATAACATGGAACTTACATGAATTCTTTGTTAAAGAACAAGATGTCTGAACTGCTTGTATAACTAAGTCAGCTGCAGGTCATCACATCCACAGTTGATTCTTTTTTTCTTTTCCTTTTTTTTTTTCATTGTACATGTTTATAGGAAACAGTTTGTTGTTTCAGTAAATGCATACTATTCTATCAGAATAGTGTCTATCACCTAACCTTTATCATTTCTTTGTGGTTATAATATTCAAGATACCCTTTTCTAGCTATCTTAAAATATACTGCATTAATTCATTTCTGTTGCTTGCAACAAAATATCTGAAACTGGGTAATTTATAAAGAAACAGTATTTATTGCTTACAGTTTCAAAGTCAGGGAATTACAAAGCCCAGGGAGCACATTTGGTGAGGGCCTTGCTCTTGGGGGTAACTCTACAGAGACTCAGGGTGTCACATGGGGAAATGGTAGAAGCAGAGAGAACTTCTCACACATGCTCTCCTTTTAAAGCCATCAGCACCATGCCCACAACCACCATTAAACCATCAATGGATTAATCCATTCACTAGGGCATAGGCTTTAGAATCTAATCACCTCTTCAAGGCCTCACCTTTCAATTATCATAATAGGATTTCCCACCCTCTTAACACTGTCACAGCAAGGCTTAAGTGTCTAATACGTTAGACTTTGGGAGGACACAATTCAATCCATAGCATGTACTCCACAATATTAGCTATTGTCACCCAAGGGCACCAGAACTTATTTTTCCTATCCGACTGTAACTTTGTAACTTTTGCCAATCTATCAACACTTCCCTGGCCTCCCTCCCGCCTCCCTTTCCCTGCTTCTGGTAACCACTATTCTACTCTCCATTTCTCCATTTTTTTCTCTCTCTTCTTAATTTATTTTCCTTAACTGACTCATGGTGATTGTATATATTTATGGAGTACAATGTGATATTTGGGTACATTCACGCTGTGTGCAATGATCATATCAGGGTGCTTAGTATATTCATCACCTCAAACATTTGTCACTTCTTTGTGTTAGGAACATTCAACATCAGCTTGAATAGCTATTTAAAGATACACAGTACTTTGTTGTTAGCTGTAGTCTCCCTATGTTATCATGTAACACTAGATCCCATTCTTCCTATCTCTCTACTATTTTGTTTCCACTGACCATTCTCTCCCTTCCCGCTTCCCCCCCACCAGTTTCTAGTAACCTCTACTCTACTCTCTACTTCTGTAAGATCAACTCTTTTAGCTGCCACATATGAGTGGGAAAATGTGGTATTTTTCTCTCTGTGCCTGGCTTATTTCTCTTAACATAATTTTCTCCAAGCTCATCCATGTTGCTGCAAATGGCAGAATTTCATTATTTTTTATGGCTGAGTAGTATTCCATTGTGTATATTTACCACATTTTCTTTATCCAGTCATCTGTGGAAGGACATTTAGGTTGGTTCCAACTCTGGCTATTGTGAATAGAGCCACAATAAACATAGGAGTGCAGGTGTCCCTTCAACTTGTTGATTTCTATTCCTTTGGATACATACCCAATAGAAGGATTTCTGGATCATATGGTAGTTCTATCTGTAGGTGCTTGAGAAATCTCCATACTGTTTTCCATAATGGGTGCACTAATTTACATTATCACCAACAATGTATTAGAGTTCCCCTTTCTCTGCATCCTTGCCAGCATTTATTTTCAATCTTCTTAATAATAGCCATTCTAACTGGAGTGAGATGATACTTCATTGTGGTTTTGACTCGTATTTCTCTGCTGATTACTGATGTTGAGTATTTTTTATATACCTGTTGGCCATTTGTATGTCTTCTTTTGAAAAATGTCTATTCAGATTTTGCCCATTTTTTAATCAGATTATTTGTTTCTTATTATTGAGTTGTTTGAGTTCTTTGTATATTCTGGATATCAATCCCTTGTCAGATGCATAATTTGCAAATATTTTTTCCCATTCTGCACATTGTCCTTTTGCTGTGTTGACTGTTTCTTCTGCTATGCAGGAGCTTTTTAGTTTAATATAATCCCATTTCTTATTTTTTTATTTTGTTTCTTGTGCTTCTGAAGTATTATTCATAAAATCTTTGCCCAGACCTATGTTCTGAAGTGTATCCCCTGTTTTCTTCTACAAGATTTATTGTTTGGGGACTTATATTTAAGTCTTGAATCCATTTTGAGTTGGTTTTTGTATATGGTGAGAGATAGGGGTCTAGTTTCACTTGTCTATATTTAGATCTCCAACTTTCCCAGTGTCATTCATTGAAGAGACTGTCCTTTTCCCAAAGTCTGTTCTTGCCTCTTTTGCCAAAAAATGAGTTGGCTGTAGAAATGTGGATTTATTTCTGAATTCTCTATTCTGTTCCATTGGTCTATGTGTCTGTTTTTGTGTAGTACCATGCTGTTTTGATTACCATCACTTTGTAGTATATTTTGAAGTATTGTTCTTTTTGCTCAGGATTGATCTGACTATTTGGGGTCTCTTGTTGTTACATATAAATTTTTGAATTTCTTTTTCTATCTGATGTGGATTGCATTGAATCCATAGATGGTTTGGGGTAGTGGGGTCATTTTGATGATATTGATTCTTCCGGTCCATGAGCATGGGCTGTCTTTCCATTTTTTGTGTGTATTTTTTAATTTCTTTAATCAGTGTTTTATAGTTTTTGTAGATATCTTTCATCTCCTTGGTTAACCTTATTCCTAGGGGGTTTACTTTTTGTTGTTGCTACTGTAAATGGGATAGTTTTCTTAATTTCTTTTTCTGAAAGTTCATTGTTGGTATATAGAAATTCTACCTATTTTCATATGTTGATTTTTGTACCCTGAAATTTTAATGAATTTCTTTATCAGATCTAGGAGTTTTTTGGTAGCTTCTTTGGTTTCACTTCATATAAAATCATGTCATCTGCAAACAAGGACAACTTGGCCTCTTCTTTTCCCATTTGTATCGCATTTACTTCTTTCTCTTGCCTGATTGCTCTGGCTAGGACTTCCAGTACTGTAGAATAGAAGTTGAATAGAAGTGGTAAAAGCGAGCATCCTTGTCTTGTTCCAGCTCTTAGGGGAAAACTTTCAGTTTTCCCCATTCAGAATGATGTTAGCTGTGGGTTTGTCATGTATAACCTTTATTATATTAAAATACTTTTCTTCTATACCTAATTTGTTGAGAGTCTTTTTCATAAAGTGATGTTGAACTCTACCAAAAGCTTTTTCCACATCTATCAAGATGATTGCATGTTTTTTTTTCTTTCTTTCTGTTGATATGATGTATTACCTTTATTGATTTCTGTGTATTAAACCACGCTTGCATCACTGGGATAAATTTTATTTGATCATGGTGTATAATTTTTTTGATGTGTTATTGGATTTGGTTTGCTAGTATTTTACTGAGAATTTTTGCATCTGTGTTCATTAAAGGTACTGGCCTGTAGTTTTCTTTTTTTGTTGTGTCCTTTCCTGGTTTTAGATCAGGGTAATGCTGACCTCATACCATGAGATTAGAAGAATTCTGTCAACTTTAATTTTTCAAAATAGTTTAAGAAGTATTGGCATTAGTTCTTCTTCAAATATTTGGTAGAATTCAGCAATAAAGCCATCTGGTCCTGGGCTTTTCTTTGTTAGGAGACTTTTCAATCTTCTTACTTGTTATTGATTTTGTTACTGATTCAATCTTCTTACTTGTTATTGGTTGACTTAGATTTTCTATTTCTTCTTGGTTCAGTCTTGGTATGGCATATGTGTCTAGGAATTTTCCCATTTCCTCTAGGTTTTCATATTTATTGGCTAGAGTTGTTTGTAATAATTTCTGATGATTGTTTGTATTTTGGTGCTATCTGATTTAATGTCTCCATTTGCATTTGTGATTTTATTTATTTGGCTCTTCTCTCTTTTTTTTCTCAGTTTGGCTCATGGTTTGTCAATTTTGTTTATTTTTTCAAAAAATCAGCTTTTCATTTGATTAATCTTTTGTATTGCATTTTTAACCCCATTTTCATTTATTTCTGCTCTGATTTTATCATTTCTTTTCTTCTACTGATTTTTCGATTAGTTTTTCCTTGCTTTTCTAGTTCCTTAAGGTGCATTGTTAGCCTGTTTATTTGAAATCTTTATATATATATATATATATATATATATATATATATATATATATATATATATATATTTGTTTTTGATATAGGTATTTATTACTATAAACTTGCTTCTTAATACTGCCTTGGCTGTATCCCATAGATTTTGGTATGCTGTGTTTTGGTCTTTGTCAGCTTCAAGAATTTTTTTTGATTTCCTTATTAATCTCTTCTTTGATGCATTGGTCATTCAAGAGCATGTTGTGTAATTTCCATGTACTTGTGTAGTTTCATAAGTGCTACTTGTTATTTATATCTAGTTTTATTCCATTACAGTCAGAAAAAAATACTTGATATGATTTTGAGGCTTTTGAACTTATTTTGAGACTTATTTTGTTGCCTACCATATGGCCAGTCCTGGAGAATATTCCATGTGCTGATGAAAAGAATGTGTATTCTGCAGCTGTTGGATGAAATGATCTGTATATGTCCATTAGGTCAATCTTGTCTATGGTGCCATTTAAATCTGATGTTTCCTTTTTGATTTTCTGTCTTGATGATCTGTCCAGTGCTGAGAGTGGGGTGTTAAAATCCCCAACTATTACTGTGTTGGTGTCTATCTCTTCCTTTATATCTGGTAATATTTGCTTTATATATCTAGGTGCTCTGGTTTGGGGTGCATATATATTTATAATTGCTGTATTGATCCTTTTATCATTACATAGTGCCCTTCTTTGTCTCTTAGTACAGATTTTTATTTAAAGTCTGTTTTATCTAATATAAGTATAACTACTCCTGCTCGTTTTTGTTTTCCATTTGCATGGAATATTTTTTTCCATCTCTTCATTTTCATTCTATATGTGTCTTTGTAGGTAGGGTGTGTTTCTTGTAGGCAACATTCATTTGGGTAGTGTTTTTCGTGGTTGGTTCTTAAATCTAGTCATAGGACTGAAACCCAGGGCTCTCTCAGTAAGCTGCCTTTCATAACTTACATTTCAAAGCAAGTACTATTTACAAAGCATTGAGGCAAGTAGGGCATATAGCATAGTTTCAAATTACAAATGAGAAAACTGAGGCTCTGAAAGTTCCATGACTCGTCTGAGAACCCCTAACTAATTTGTACGTGAAAGAAACTGGATTCAAATCAATGTGATAAAAACATTTAAGCTTTGAGCTCTTCTCTTCTAGCCATTTGAAAACATACAATAAATGTTTGCTAATTATAGATGTCTGGCAGTAATGTTGATCACTGAAACTTACTTTTCCTATCTAGCTATAATTTTGTTTCTGATACATTTTTGTAATGATGGATATGTTAATTACCCTGATTTGATTTGATCATCACATATCATATTCATGTATTGAAATATAACTCTGTGCCCCATAAATATGTACGATCAATACCTTTCAATTTAAAATAAATTCCTTTAAAAACAGAAATATAACTCTGTATCCCATAAATATGAGCAATTAATATGTGCCAAATAAAATAAATAAGTAAAAATTTTAAAAACCAAGGAGTCTTGAGGTCAAGTTCAGACTTCTCTTCCTTGCAGCATATTATGGTCTGAGTGTTTGTGTCCCCCCAAAATTCATATCTTGAAATCCTCACCACCAATGTGATGGTACTGGAATGTGCGGGCCTTTGGGAGGTTTATTGTTCAGGGTTCTCCAGAGAGAGAGAACCAATAAGATATGAATATAGATATATGACAGGGGACTTATTAGGGGAATTGGCTCACATGATTATGAAGGCTGAGAAGTCCCATGATAGGCCATCTGCAAACTGGATGCTGGTAGTGTGGCTCAGTCTAAGTCCAAAAGCCTCAGGATCAGGAAAGCTGATGGTATGACTCTAAGTCTGAAGCCAAAGGCTTGAGAGCCTGGAGGTGCTGTTGGTGTAATTTCAAGAAAGCAAAGGCTGAAGAGTCTTGAATTCTGATATCCAAAGACAGGAGAGAAGAGTTTATCTCAGCTCCAGCAGACAGAGTGAGAGATTTGCCTTTTCCTCTATTTTTGTTCTTTCCAGGCCCCAGCAGATAGGATAGTGCCTACCAATATTGAGGGTGATCTTTCCCACCTAGTCCACTCAGGCCCACATGCTAATCTCCTCTAGAAACACCTTCACAAACACACCTTCAAATAATCCTTCACTAGGTTTCTAAGAATTCCTTAATCTTGTCAAATTGACACCTAAATTAACCATCACAGGAGAAATCAGGTCATGAGGGTAGAGCCCTCAAGAGTGGAATTAGTGCCCTTACCAAAGAGAACCTTTAGCTATCTTTGCACCATGTGAGGACACAGGGGGAAGGCAGCCACCTGCAACCCCAAACAGGGCCCTCATCAGATCCTGACCATGCTGGCATCCTGATCTTAGACTTCCAGCCTCCAGAACTGTGTGAAATAAATGTCTGTTGTTTATAAGCCACCCTGTCTGTGGTATTTTGGTATAGCAGCCCAAATGGAGTAAGATATATTGGTACCAGGATAGGCCAGAGGTAAAGTCTCATTCACAAGAGACCCAAGCTTTGGAGTTAAAATCAGGCTCCCATTCCAGCTGCACCATGTGCCATTAGCTGGACAGTTGAACTCACGTGGGGTCAGCCCCCCACCTGCATTACAGGGAACCTCAAACTCAACGCAATAATACTGAACTTGTGGTTTACTGTGGCTCCTCCTAAATTGATGCAATTTTAATGATGCCTCTCAGACTCAGGCCTTCACTGCTTCCCCAATTCCTGTAGCCCCCTCACTCGTCTACCTGGTCTTCCTTCCAGCCAACTTTTCCTCAACTCTGCAAAAAAAATTGTCTTCTCAGATCATGTCACTTCTCCACCAAAAATGTTGCAATGGTTTCATGTTGCTTTGGCATAAAACAAAGTCCCTGCACAGACTTGTGTGACCTAGACTCAGCCTTCTTCCCTAGCCTCCTCTCCTTGGCTTCCCCTGGCCTCTGTAGTTGTCCAGGTGCAGAGAGCCTTATGTGCAGTGTCTCATTGAATTCCCAAAACCTCCACCAACCCTACTTGGGAGAATTACACCATCTCTGCACTAAACCTCTCTGCACCATGATGTTACTTATGCATAATAAGGAAAGTCAAATAAATAAGTTTTTGTGTAATTTGCGTAAAAGAGCTGATTTAGGAATCAAAAAAGATAAAGCTGTGATAAAATCTCTGTAAACTGAAAAAAAAAATAGATTTTTGAATCACTGGCTTCCATTTCCAGGCCTAATTATTATTAAACCAAAGTAGATTTGCCAATTTGCTGAGTCTAGCTTACCAGCATAAAGAGGGATTTTTGAAATGCAAACACATTTGCAGAACAATAAAAAAAAAGTCTTAATTATGGTTAAGAGAAATAAAAAACTTGGCCACAATTTTCCTTTTTTATTAGTATTATTATTAGCATATTCACTATTACAAATCATGATTTTTCTTTATGCCCATTACCAGAACTCTGACCCTCCCCACTGCCCTTCCCTCCCCCCATCTCTAGTAACCTTAGGTTTGTTCTCTCCTTCTGAAAGTTCAATGAATTTTTGTGGTCTTTCCTCTCTCTCTCTCTCTCTCTCTCTCTCTCTCTCTCTCTCTCTCCCCCCCCTTCTTTCTTAGCACCCAGTTATAAGTGAGAACATGCGGTATTTCTCTTTCCTTGTCTGGCTTATTTCACATAATATATTTTTTTCCAGACTCATCCATGTTGTTGCGTACGACAAAATTTCATTCATTTTTATGGCTGAGTAGTACTCCATTGTGTATATATTCCACATTTTCTTTATCCAGTCATCTGTCGATGGATACTTAGGTTGGTTCCATATTTTGGCTATTGTAAAAAGAGCTGCAATGAATATGGGAGTGCAGTTTTCCCATTAAAATTTGACTTATGACTTCTCAAATTGTTGTTCATTCTAGTTTGTGTTTGATTATCAGTGACATGTGCTCACATGCATCAGTAAAAAAGTCTCTCTACCCTTCTGTCAGCTTTGCTGATCTTCTAGTACGTAGAATTGGAGAATGACTACTTGTATACTTCTTAGAAGACTTCCAAACATCTAAGGAGTTTGGTATTTCAGAGTTCACACGTTATTGGGTAATTCAATTGGAGATATTAAAATTTCAGTTGATCCTGCCATGGGTAAACCTTCAGCCAAAGTACTTGTGTTGTGCACTAAGGCAGGAGTTATGTAATCCAGTCTTAGTTACTTTAAAATATGAGGACCTTATGACTTATTTTGGGAGGAAAGATAAATGTGGCTTGTCTCAGGAAAGTACATGAGTATTAAAGTTTATGGCAGCCAGTTTGGATCAAGACTTGATTTTTTTTCTTGTATAATATCTAACAACTTTACATTTAAAAAAGACAGAATTGCGTGGACTTTAAAAAATGACTGAATGAAAAAACAACTTCATAATAATGAACATATGCCAGCATACTTCTACATGTTACTATTTATGCAACTATACTTACTTTGTTTGGATGAAAGGAAGCATACTATTAAATTAAATTACTGGATCATTAGGAGAATTTTCCCAGGATGTTTATCTTGCTAAAAACACAGATGCCAGCGTGATAATAGTGGTCTTTATTGTTCAAGTAAACTCTCCACTTGACTATTGTCATCCAAATGACAATGTCAAAAAACAACAATATTGTTTATGTCAGCTGAGGCTGTGCACAAAGAGAAGCACCTGGAGTAGCAAGATCAGCAGGGTCACTCTGCACTTAGAGACTCTTAGTTGAGTCTCTAAGATCAACCACACGAGGGACAGGAGATTAGGAGGTTTTGTTTACTCAAGGGTACATCAGAAGCTCTTAACAAACACTTGTTTTAAAAAATCACTTAAACAGCACAGATAACAAAAAGAAATGGGTAAATTGGAATTTACAAAAAAATGTAAATATTTGTGCTTCAAAAGGCACTACCAACAGAGTGAAAAGACAATACACAGCATGGGAGCAAATATTTGCGAATCGTATATCCCATGAGGAATTAACATCCAGAATACTTAAAGAGCTTTTACAACTGACAACAAAAAAACAAACAACGCGAATCAAAATTGGGCAAAGAACTCAAACAGACATTTCTCCAAAAAAGATATAAATGCCAAACAAGCACATGGAAAGAGGCCCAACATCATCAGCCTTTGGAAAACTGCAAATCAAATATACAATGAGATACCACTTCACCCCTTTAAGACGGCTATTATCAAAAACCTAAAATAATAAGTGCTGATGAGGATGTGGAGAAGTCAAAACCCCCATGCCTTGCTGGTGGGATGTAAGATGGTGCAGCCTCTATGAAAAACAGGTCAGCAGTTCCTCAAAAAATTAAACATGGAATTCCTGTATGATGCAGCAATTCCTCTTCAGGGCACACTCAGAGGAAATGAAATCAGGGACACAAACATATTTGTACACCAACATTCACAGCAGTATCGCTCACAATACCCAAAATGTACAAAGAACCCAAATGCTCAACAATGAATGAATGGATAAACGAAATGTGGTATATGCATACAATGGAATGGTATTTATTCAGCCTTAAAAAGAAATTAAGTTTCATACATGCTACAGTAGGGAAGAACTGTGAAAACATTATGCTAAGTGAACTAAGCCACACACAAGTGGACAAATATTGTATGATTACACTTACACGAGATACCTAGAATAATCAAATTCACAGAGAGGGAAATATAATAAAGATTTCCAGGGGTAGAGGGAAGGATGAAATGGGGAGTTATTGTTTAATTCATACAGAGTTTATGTTTGAAATGATGAAAATGGATAGAGGTGATGGTCGTACAGCATTGTACATGTCACTGACTTGTACACTTTAAAATGGTTAAAATAGGAAAGGTTATGCTATGCATATTTTGCCATAATTTTTTTAAAAAACACTGAAACAAAATGAGATGATTTAAAAGAGTTTACTGCTTTAAAATATTGAAAGAGAATTATACAGTCTTTTGTTTATCCTTTAGCTATGTGGGCTATATGAAAGTAAGCCAAGGGCTAGGTTGTGAAATAGAGGTTCTTCCTCCCCACGTGGTGAAGCAACATTGTTATGCTGGATCCTGTGCAGGTCCTCAGACAGGCAGTGGAAAGAAAAACTGAGCAGCCTCTGGCAAACTGGACATACTTTATTTTTAGACCCGAGTTCTACCAACCGGCGGTGCAGAGCCCCTGCCTTCCATACTGGAGCACACACAAACAGCATTAAGCCAAAAGGGTACCCAGGCGCACATGCACACTAACTCTACTCCCACATAACTTATTTACGAAGGATGTGCTGACTCATACACAGCTGGATATGGAGTGAGGGGGCCTGACCAAACCAACTCCACCTTCCTCACAAATGTGAACGGTTTCAACAGTGGTCAGTTTTCTTGGCTAAATGGAAGGAGCATAACTACGTCATTGGGATTTAAGAAAGAAAAGGAGAATAATGCAGGGGAAGGGATGGTTTTACACTTTTGATTATAATCAAATAAGCCTTTGCAGCAAGTGCTTTCTTCTCTGTATTATGAATAATAAAAGCAATAAGTAAGTTAGTGAAGTAAATGTTGCAAGCTAACATGACTAACTCCATCTTTGTCCCAGTTGTAAAAACAGCTAAATGCATTTCTACACTCTGTAGCTCTGTAGTCACAAGCCTGTTCATCTGTTAGCAAGAAAACCATAGACTGCCAGCTCTTTCCTGTGTAGATAAGAAACAGAGTTGCTCTCTAATGCAGACCCGTCAAGTAACCACACTTCCTGCCCTTGCACCCAGGTGTGATAAAGACCCTTACCCAAAAAGCTTCTTTACCTAGTTTTATCTCACAACCACATAACCTAGTTAACCATCTGCTAGAAGACCCCAATTTAGGAAACTCTGCCCAAAGACAGATAGAGGCTTAAAAATGGCTTAACCTGCTTATTTTGGCTTCTGTAAACCAGCTTGCTTGCTCTTACAGAACATCCTATATGCTAAACAGGATGCAGTTTTTGCCTTTATAAACTTTTCCCTAATGAGGTTGGGGGCTGTTCTCTGACCAGACTTTCTGGGGAGACAGCTGGCTGGCCAAGAAGTTAAATCCCTAATTCCTGACTTTAACAGTGAGTGTCTGTCATTATTGACTTGGGTTGTGTGCCATAGAACATAAAGCAATGGAATAGCTGCCCATCCTCAGACAAGATTACTGAAGACAATAGGTGCATACCTGTTATGGGGCAGGCATTTGCCTAGATAACATTCAGTCCTTAAAGAATGTGTGAGTTGGGTGTTAATATCAAATCCAATTTACAAAAGAGAAAAGAAAATTGAAATAAGAGCATTTAAATAACTTGCCTGTAAGTGAACACCTAGAAATGATCAAACAGATTAAAACCTGGTCCTCTAAGCTTAGAAGTCCAACATTTACACCACTTCACTACCCATGGCAAAATAAAACAAACACAGACCCCTACACACATACCCTACACATACACACACCTACACACACACACACCCACACACCACACACCTACACCCACACAACCACACACACCTACACACAGACACACACCCCCACATACACTCCTACACACACACTACACCCACACACATCCCTACACACACACACAACCCAGCTACACACCTACACACACGTTATTTCATTTTAAAAGAATCACACACCCAGTTTCTATCATTCCTTCTGATTCTGCTTCATCTAATCCTATGGCTGGCCTGCATGTTTGCACATATTAACCCACATAATATGTGAATATGTGAATGTGTGTGTCTGTATAAACATTTGGCAACCTACAGATAGAATGGAAATTTCAATTGCTCTCATCTGCTGATAAAGGAGCCCACCAACCTCGCCTGAACTGGCAAGCCCCATCTGAATTAGCTGAGGTTAGTGTTTATGCCTCTTTGGATTAGATCTATTCTATTCATCAACATGCTCCCATTGGGACCTCAGAATGATCCTCCACCTTTAGTCTCAAATTGCAGGCGGTTGCATATTTCACTCCAAGCAAACAACAGACAGACAAAAGTGGCAAACCACCACGTCCTCAGCCTCGCTGTTGTCTCTGAATTGTTTTGCCCCTGCTTTGCCTTTAAAAGGATCAGGTTATAAAGCCTGGAAATTCAAAGCCACTGCCAGTGCCCAGGATTGGCTATGTTTGTAGTAATTGAAGGTCTCCTCATGCTGTGTCTACAGTTCCCCAGGGAGAGCTGTGACTCTCAAAATAGAGCTACTCATCCAGGCAGGTTTTTTCACCTTAAAATAGTGCAATTTCCTTTACCTTTCTTAGCAAGATTGTCAACATGTGTTGACTTATTATCAGCTGAGTTTTGGGTGTTTCTTAGTTATTGAGTTTGATTTGGAAGCTGCACTTATCACGTTAGGCTGATTTCTGCATGTGCCTTTGATGAAATACTGCTGATTGCAGGGTGCTCGGTGGCACCTTGCTCTGTGTGTGCTGGTTTGATTGCACTGACACTGCTGGAGGTATTGCCCAACAGCTGCCCAGAGAACAAACCCTCCAGAAGCTATAAATTCATCCAGTCTTCATAATCCCCTTTAAGCCCTTCATATACAAATACTGTGTGTTTTCCTGGATGGTACTATCGGGAAATCATATTTACAAAATTCTGGGCTTTTGAAGGTTATTTCTACATTGAAAACTTGCTATTCCTCCTTTCCATTCTGTTAACGAAAATTCCATTTCACATGGAATCAATGTATTTTTATCTTCTTTTATTTTACGGGTGGAAGTGGAGGGGTGAGAGGTCCACATTCAACAAAGTTCTGCTTTGTATTTTTATAAATATCCATTACTGCCCTGCCCGGGCATAGCCTGACATTCTGTGGCCTGCTCACCTTTCTAGCTCTGAATAACACCCATAAATAGGATTTGTACAAGACCACCCAGCAGTTACTTGCAAAAGAGATAGCAAATGACTGTTCTGCCCCACCTTCCTCTCCCTGGCCCCATGCACACATCCATCATGAGGCTTTATGCAAATTGAAGGCATCTTGTTTCTGTGCTTCCACAGATGGAAGGGAATTGGGCTCAACAATAATAAAATAAAAAAAGCATGTATTCTCTACCTGTCACTCCCAATTTCTAATTAAGCTCTTTTCTGTAATCCCTCTCAGCAGATAACACAAATCCTGTCACTTCCCTTTCCATCTTGTCGTATACAGGTCAATTTATGAGGGCTGGCATCTGTTAACTCAAAAGCTAGAAAAGGTAAGCTCAGAAGTATAGCAAAAGCAGTCATAGTGATGGGGAGGTAATTCTGAGTGCCATGTCCATTGGATACACATGTCCACAAGACCCTGTCACGTCCACTCTGCTCAGGCACCCTATTTATTACCACATGCTCTGTGTGCAGGATGCCCACACCCAGAAACAGCTCGTGCCATATCTAAGTCTCCTTCACAGTGGGAAACCTCTACTAGCTGGCTCACACCAAGCCAGCAACTCAGCTACCCACGTGTGTGTAATGATGGGGCAGGCTACTCAGTCATAAGAAATAACAATTGAAAAGATCCCAACTGCTCTCTCTAATGTAGGAGAGCCCAAAATGTACACAGGTGGACATGGAGGTGGAACATGTCTCTCTCCAGTGTTCCTGCTCTGTCGTACGCACCACTCAGCACTTGTGTAGTGAGTGCCAGCGCAGCGCCTGGCACATGTGCCATGGGCAGGGGTACAGTGGGGGGAGGGGGGAAGACAGAGGAAGGAGGGAGGGGGGATGGAGGGAGGAAAGGGAGGAAGGAAGGAAAGGATGGTTTTTGTACATGCGGAACTTAAAATTGGGAGAAACAGATATTAATAAAAAAAAATCTACGCTTATAAAATTACAGCCTTGAAAGGCCCTATTTAATTAGAGCTATGTGGTGTTCAAAGTGAGGATAGTACTGAGAACTGACCTAGTTATATCAGAAAAGGTGTGCGGAAAGTTTGAAGTTCTTTTTTCATAAGAAGCAAGACCACTGTGCGTGCGTGCGTGCGTGCGTGCGTGCGTGCGTGCGTGCGTGCGTGTGTGTGTGCGTGTGTGTGTGTGTGTGTGTGTGTATTTTGAAAGGGGTTATCTAGAACCTAAATGGAGACCCCAAATAAGGGGAAACAACAGGAATGCCATATTTCCTTTCCTCTGTAATATTGCACGCCTCAGTTATCAAGGGATTTTAGGGTGTTTTCCCTGCCTTTCTTTTTTATCATTATTAGTTTTCCTTTCTAAATGTTGTATTTAGAGATAGGTCTTATAATGGAAACCCAGCTGTTGAAAGATCAGCATCATAGCTAGAACACAGTAGGAACTCAGTAAGTGGCAGTGTTTGCTATGTAGGGGCCTTAGGAGCAGGACCTTAAGCAGGGCCCACCCCAGCCAGTCTTGTTCTGTCACCAGGATCCCTGAGCCGGCCCAGGAGCCTGTGGCTGTCTCCCTGACACGCATGGGGCCAGAACTCTCCAACACCAGACTCAACTCCAGATGCTTTGAAGTTAACTTCTGTAGATAATGCCCCAGGAAAATGTGCTGGGGTCAACACGAGTTCTATCTGTGGCTTTCTCCATCTGTGAGTGGCTTTTCATCTGCAACTGCCTGAGCCTTCTTCTACCCACTCAAACTCTATTTCTCTTGCCCTGGGGGTGCGCTCTCTCTCTCTCTCTCTCTCTCTCATATATATATCTCTTGGGTGTTTTTGTAGATTTTTTAAATTAAATCCAAAAATTATATTCACACTGTGATTTTGATGATGTCAGAAATTGTATGTGCATGAACACGCAGACACTAAGTAGAAACAGCTGATGTGCGAGATCGTGAAGTTTTTCCCTTACAAAAGCCTTTTTTGTTATTAGTGTGCTAAATATACACTTTACAATTGAATCCAGACTGTATTTTACTATATAAAAAGAAAAAGGAAAAAAGAAATATAGATGATTACATTATGTTTCACAGGGGCCACCCTGATAAAGTGATATAAAAGTAGGGAAGAAAATTCAATATTTGTATCATAGTAATTTAGAGATAGTTTCAAGTCTGAGAAGCAACATAAAGACAGCTTTTTAAAAAGTACCAGGCATTTTTCACTCTCCATACACCACTGTGTGTCTTTCAGAAGGTGCCAAGGTAAAGAAACAGGAGTCGGAGCTGCTGAGTCACAGATAAGACACCTGAACCATCCAAGATTCCCACCAAAATGTGTCTGCCTGGGGAAATGGTCTTTGTCACTTTTAAAGTACCTGGAAACTTGATAAGCACACCTTTTCTCATTCATATTTTAAAATTTGGATGGATTAAATGTCCAAGAATGAAACAATAAAATAAGGATGCAGGGGGGAAAATGTTCTCCCCAAAACACTTAGCCTGCAGTAACTCTGAAAACTGGGGCATATGGCAATTAGCTATATTCTAGAGATGATTCGTACTTTCTCTTTGAACCCAGCATGTAAGGTTTCCTTTCTACACGATCAAGGCCTTTCTTGTAATTTTTTTGCTTGAGTTTTATGGACTGCCCCTAGATTTAAAATGAGGCGCTAAACATTTCAATTAAGTGGCCACGATATTTAAAGCAAATTATAATAAAATTATATGCTATAAATCTACCACATTGAGTTATCATGTTCTAGGGATATGTTATTTTAAAAACGAAACATATCCAATATATGAGAACTAATTAAGTTTGAAATAAATCCTCATTATTTAAGAATTTGCTAACTCAAAATTACTGGTAATTTAGACTGTGCATAACTGGGCTGCACTGGCTCTTTTGATACTTGAGAAAAGAAATCATCTGACCAAAATAATAATAAATTTTAAAAATAATAATAAAATGATAGGGCATATGTGTGAATTTAGTAGCTTTTCTTCCAAACCCATTCCAGTTCTTGAATTCCCTGCCTCAGTTAATGGCAGAGCCAGCCACTCCATGCCAGTCATCCAGTCTTTCATGCAACACCTAGCAAGGGCCTACCTGGTGCTAGGCATGGGGGTTAGCCATGGAAAATTAAAGATAAATAAGACCCGTAATGTGTGCCCAAAGAGCTCCCAGTCTAGTGCTGCACACTCTTGAACAAATAGCTGTAATACACTGTGGGGGGGGGTGCTGTGATCAAGATAACAGGTATTGGGAGCATAAAGGAAGGTGGACAGACCACCTTCAGGAGAGACTGGAAAGGTTTCCTGGAGAAGACGGCCCTGAGCTGGCCCTGAAATGAGGTGGAATTTTCTCCACCTCCTCCACGGCCCTACCTTGTCCCTCCTGGACTCTGGCTGCCACCTGTTTTCCATTCTCGCCACCAAACCCCTCTAGTGGATCCTCCACACTGCCTACAGAGCAATATGACTGAAACACACCTTAAAATCTTCCTTTCTTTTCCCACCGCTTAAGACTGCTTCTCGGCATATCACACTAAGGAATTCTGAGACTGAAGGCAGGATCCAAACTCCTAAGGGTCTCTCCTGGCCGAGCCAACCTGCCACTGCCTCCACAACATGTCTCTGAAATCCTATGCTCTTTTTCCCAATATGCACAAATTTTGAATTCTAATTTATATTATACCCATGCTTATTTTAATAGATAAGTAATTTTTTCCTAAAGTGTTGAATAAATTTGTAGTTCCAGGTATATGAATCACGCTGAAAGGGCTGCTTTGAATGTGCACCAACCTCTCAGAGAGAGCTCAGGGGACAGGACAAACCAATGCCTTGGGCCAACATGCAGTCTTCACAGTTCTATTAGAGATCCACAGCAAAACAGAACAGATAGGAAGACTACATAGAAGGAGGTTTATTTGAAGGCTCATGTGATTATGGAGGCTAGCAAGTACAAAATCTGCACCAACGGAAGAATGGATAAGGAAAATGTGGTTTATATATACAACCTTAAAAAAGAATGAAATCCTGTCATTTGCAGCAACATAGATAAGCCTGGATGACATAATGTTTATGAAATAAATCAGGCACAAAAAGTTAAGTCTGCATGTTCTCAGTCATGAGAGTGAGAACATTTTGTATTTTAGTGGAAGCTAAAAAAAGTTGATTTCATTGAAGTTGACAGTAAAACACAGATTACCAGAGTCTGGGAAGGGGGTTAGGGAGAGGGTGATAATGCATACACACTTACAGCTAGATAAGAGGAATAAGTTCTAGTGTTCTATAGTACTGTTAGGTGATTATAATTAACAATGTATTATATATTTTCAAATAGCTAAAAGAAAGGATTTGGAATGTTTCCAACACAAAGAAATGATAAATGTTTGACATGACAGGTATGCTAATTAACCTGATTTGATCTTTGCACATTGTATACATGTATTGAAATATCATTCTGTACCCCATAAATATGTATAATTATTACAGGTTAATTTAGAAGAACAAAATAATTAATTTTTAAAAAGAATGTGTTCCAGAGTTTTTGAAGGCATAACTGATGGCATCCGTTACCAAAGTGTGCTGAACTTTGATTCTATGTCAGGACTGCACTAGGGCCACAGAGAAAAACATTGTCCTGGTCTTTAAAATGCCAAAGCTCAAGGAGGAGACCTAATAGGTAAACAGTGTGTAATTTAACTCTTAGAATTCTGCACTAGATCCTGCCAGGGTATTGAAGTAACCCTGGAGGGGCTGAGGGATGGGGTGGGAAGAAGGGAGATGGAAACTTCCCAGAAGGCAGAACAAACTGTGAGCTGAATCTTAAATGATGACCTCTGGTTAGTTAAGTAAAGGAGAGAAAGGCGGGCTGTCTCTGGAGCGAGAAGCACGGCAGAGGCCCGCAGGGAGGAAACCACCCAAAGCTTCCAAAGAGCTGGAAGCAGCGTGCCAAGGCTGCAGAACCCGCTGGCCCTGAGGAAGCTGTCTTTGAGGACAAAGAAGTAGGCAGGGGGGCTTCTGCTTTTCAGACTTGTTTCACCATGATCCACAGGTAGAAAAGCATTTTGTACTGAGACCCAGTCCACACACACGTGTACACACGCACACACACCACAGAACGAGTGTCATGAGATCGTGTATGTGCTGAGACCTCTTGCAATGCCCTCTAAGATTTTTATTCCAGTTTGTCACAGTGTTTATAAGATGCAGGTTGTGAGCCCCCAAATCAATTATATGGCTCACATCACTGCTACTTATAGTATTTTGACAAACACTACCCTAAGATATACTAAAAAGTTTTCATTTCTTCTTGACGGCACTAGAGAACTGACTATTCAAGGATTTTAGGCTGAGTGGGTGGCATGCCGAGGCTTCCATTTTTAAAGATCCCTGTAGAAACAGTGAGGGAACAGAGCAGAGGGTGAAATACCTGGAGGTGTGGACGTCGGTTCGAAGCCTGCTCAGAATTAGAGCACACAGAGTTGAACTTGCTGTGGTGTTGAGGAGACAGAAGGTTCAGGACTCGGGGAGAGGGGGGAACATGCAAGGTGACTTCAGTTTCTTGGCTTAGGCAGGACACAGGATGCAGGATGAGATGTGCATGGAGAAGCTGGCCCTGGCCAGGCTGAGGGCCTTGGTGTCCTCCTGGAAGTGGCCACCCAGGTGCAATTCCTTCCACCCAGAACAGCTGTTCTCAGTGTGGTCTGGGAACCCCCGAGTGTCCCCGAGAGGGTCTCTGAGAACGTTTCAGGGCTTGAAAGGTGAAAGCTATTTTGATCATGTACTAGGATGTCATCTGCCTCTTCATCTGCTTTTAAGCGAGACTCTAAAGAGACTTGCTGTAGTGTGAAGCAGTGCTACTCCCTCACTAAGTCTTTTGTTTTGAAAAATGTATTTATTTTTCATAAAATATTACAGTATTTATGGCAACACAATGTTTTACTTTTTAAATCAATTAATAAAAATATTTTTAAAGTACTTTTTTCAGTTTTAATTTTTGATATAATAAATATCAGTAGATAGGACACACATATACACAAGGTCTCTAGGGTCCTCTATAATTTTTAAGAGTATAAAGGATGCCTGGGACCAAACAATTTGACATTTGCTAGCCTAGAAGATGGTCCCTTCCCCACTCCCGCGCGTCAGCCAGGACCAGCCCGGCCTAATCCATGCTGCCTCCCGGCTGGTGCAGGTGCCCCTCGCCTCTGCAGTCTTTGCCGAGCCCGTTGGGCCCAACCAACTGCTGTCTCTTCTGTGCTCTCCAGACCTCAGCTGTGCACCTCTACCACGGTACTTCTGTTACCTTTTCTATATTTGTCATTTTTAAACTGTTATTTACACTTAAAACATATTTTTAGCAACCCACTGTATGCTAGCCACTGTGAATAAGGAGGGACAGTACAAGGAACAGGCCGGAGAGGAAGACCAATCCAAAATGTGTCACAGTTATCACAATTCCCTGACAGAACCCAAAAGCTTGTAACTATTCTAGCACACATTGCTCTTTGAGTATTAAAACCATGATAGATGACCTTGTGCATCATGAGGGAGGGAGGGAGGGAGGGAGGGAGGGAGGGAGGGAGGGAGGGAGGGAGGGAAGGAAGGAAGGAAGGAAGGAAGGAAGGAAGGAAGGAAGGAAGGAAGGAAGGAAGGAAGGAAGGAAGGAAGGAAGGAAGGAAGAAGGAAGGAAGGAAGGAAGGCGGGCAGAGAGGGAGAAAGAGAGAGAGGAAAGGGGGGGCAGTTGTAGATTAAGAATAATAATACAGCCAATTTTCAATGACCATGGAATAAGGAGACAGGGTTAGTTAGGTTTAATTAATGACCCTCACAGATGAATGGACTTCTAGAAGCCCAAGTTCAGCAAACAATTTCCTCCCTGAACTTGACATGCTGGAGTTTCTTTTCTCTCCTTCCTAGTTATTCATGAGCAGTGAAAGTACTGCAAGAAAAACAAGAAGCTTAAATAACCCCTTCATGTGTGACAGCAAGAATTGGTGGTATCCAAACCTCTAAAGGAGTCCTTCCTAGATCTTCCTCTCTGAGATTTCTAGTGTCTCCACTCCACTTCTAATGCTTAAGAAAAAGAAGGAATTTCTCTCTGCTTTAGGATCTAACAGTGTTTGGCCATGTGGTCCTAAGGACCTTCAGACTTTCTCCTGTTTGAAATACAGACCACAGTAAAGTGACATAGAGAACTGACTTCACCTTAGTATTCCAGTGAAGGTGCTGGCACCCATTCTCAGTATAATTCTCAAGTGTAACCTTTTTCTTATACCTCAGTCCGTGAAGTAGTAAACTTTCATAATGTGTTTTCTTAAGGCCAAGGTTTAGAACCTTCTTCTCCTCATGTACCTGGAGGGCAAGGTGAGAAGACACTGAGGAAGAATCTAAGGGGGGGGAACTGATTCTCCCCACCATCAGCACAATGGCCTTCGTATATTATCTGTCAGCCCAGAAGCCCACAACGAAGGCCTCCTCAGGGTGCCCACCGCTGCCCTGTTGCTTAATGGTGGATGGCATCCTCATGAGGCAGTCCTACAATATGACTCAACATGTCAATATATGACAGCCTTCCAAAGGAGGAAGCCTCTTTCAAATAGATACACTTTTTTATTTTTTAGGTTATAAATTCTGTCAAGTTTTGAATCTCGAAGTATTATGTCAGAGCCAAATAGTTGACTTTCTAACCACAAGATGGTGAAGATCGACTGCGTGATTGAAAGATCGTTCATTCCAATCTGTCACTTTGAATACCTAGTACTGGGTAATTTATAAAGAAACAAAATTTATTTCTTACAATTCTGGAGGCTGGAAAATTCAAGGTGGAAAGGGCACATCCGGTGAAGGCCTTCTTCTTGGTGGAGACTCTACAAAGTCCCAAGGTGGTGCAGGGCATCACATGGCAACAGGACGAGAGAGTGTGAACATGCTCACTCACTCTCCTAATGAAGCTACCAGTACTACTCTCATGATGGCCTACTCATCCATTAACCCATTAATCCATTAATCCATGAATGGATTAATCCATTCATGAGGGTTTAGCCCTTATGAACTAATCACCTTCCAAAGGCCTCATCTTTCAACATTGCCACATTGGGGATCAAGATTCCACATGAGCCCTGGAGGGGACAAACATTCAAATCATAGCACAACCCAACTACCACACAATTAATGTCTACGTGGACTTTGCTTAACATAAACTAATTGTTCTGAGACTACCATTAATTATGAGAAAGTCCCTGCTGGAGTTCCATTTATCTTCAAAGACCTTTCTAGGAACTTACAATTCAGCCACAGCATTTACAAAATCAGTACAAACTGTCAACTGGCTCAACTCGGCAAAGTCAATTACTTTTTCAAGAATAAGATGGCTTTATGGTTTGTTCAGAACTGCAAATTGAGAGATTAAATGATACAAGCTTATTTAAGCCATGTTGTATATGACACAATCATGCTTTAAAGCCATAGATGACCCTCAGTAAATCATCAGTGAGCTTAGGCAGGACATAATATATGCAACTGCCAACTAGATCCCTAACTCCTTATCCACAAAAGAAATGTGCAGAGCTCAACTTCAGACAGGGGAGGCCAGGTCTGGGGCAGTAACACAAGGTGGTCTCCACTCACATACTCAGGCAAAGATTTCTTCACAAGTTACACTTTAATGAATCTCTGCATAAAAATCACAGGTCTTAAAGTTTCCCGAGCAGTTTCAATGCTTTTCATGAAAGTAATGAATTATGTAATTAAATGCTATATAACATTTATAATTTTATGACATTTTATGTAAATGAATTTAAAAATCTGAGGCTGGTCAGTTGGCTCAGTTAGTCAGAGCATGGTGTTGTAACACCAATGTCAAGGGTTTAGATTCCCAGTACCAGGCAGCTGTCCCCCCTACCAAAAAAAAAATGTACAAATCTGAATAATAAATTTTTATCAGAGACTATGAGTCTCGATTTGAGTTCCTAAAAACATGGTCAACATTCATGTAAAAGGACCTTGGATCTCGTGGGATGGGACCTCTGACCAGGTAGACATGCTACAGATAGGCCCCACCTAGCTCTGTCCTGGTAAAATCCCTATATAGCCTTTAGGGTTTTAGCTGCTGAAAGCAAAAAATTGAAACTTGCTGTTTCTGTATTAGACTGTTATTGTAGTAAAAAATTTGAAATGGAACAGATTTTCTCTCTAATTCTTTCACCCTTCCTTTCTCACTCTCCCTTTCTACTTGGGTTCTGTGGAAGAAGATGCTGGATCAGGGATAGGCAACCAATAGCCGTCAGGCCAAGCCCAAGCCAGCCACCTGTTTTTATGTGGCCTGCAAGATAAAAATAGCTTTTACATTTTTAAATGATTGGAAAAGTCTAAACAAGAGTTTCGTAACACGTGAAACTTAAAATCTGTAAATTTCAGTGTCCATAAAAAAAGTCCTATGGCAACACAGTCAGGCCTGTTAGTGCACGTTATCATTTGTGTTCACCTTCCACTATAACAACAGAGGTGAGTATTTGCAGGAGACCATGTAGCCCACAAAGCCTAAAGTATTTATTTCCTGGCCCTTGACAGAAAAGGGTACCAGTCTGTGCCGGATGACTATGACCAAGGATGACAATGTGAACGGAGGAGCTCGCGATGCCTCTTTGTTCATGACGCTCAATACTGGGAACTTGTGAAGGTGCCACGCAGACTTAATTTCTAAAATGTCTCCAAGGCAACCAAGATAAACACTCTCCACCCTGACAGATACCACCTTCTTCCTCTTTTCCACCACACTTACACTGTCTAATTTTTTAAAAACAGGCTGATCTTCATAGACTGCTATCAGTCATAAATGGAAGAACATAAGCTTTGAGTGATGTTTCCATTCTCGATGCCTTCCAGAGCATCTTTCTCAGTTTAGGGCTTGACCCCATAGGACAGATGTGAAAGCTTAGAGAAGATACAAAGAGAATTGTAGGGATGGCTGGATAGTTGACTCATAAAACCAACAATCCCTAAATTAAGAAGGATTGGGAGTGATAATGCAAAAGTCAAGGCAGGGTGTTATGTTTATCAAGGGTGTGAGAAGGTGAGAAGCTCTTCTGCAAATATATGGCTTGTTTCTAAAAGCATAAGGACCAGATCAAGATGAAATCAATGAAACAGGCAGAGTGAGGAGACGTGGCTCTAAGAGACATAATTTCCAGAGAGTGAGTAAATGTTGAAATAAATCCTGGGGTTTCCCTATTGGAGTCTTTCAGAGAGAGGAAGGTTTCTTTTCTCGAGGCTTACCTAAAGGCAGAGAGATGGAACAGGTGCTTCTTTCCTGCACACATTTGACATGACTCTATGATAAGTAATGAGGTTGGCTCTTTCCTTTCTGTTGGACACAGACAGGACTCCAACACCCTCTCCAGGAGGCGTAGAGAGAAGAGGCAGTCAGGAGCACACGAGAAACACTCCTTGGGGAAAAAAATGAGATTGTTCTGTTTCCCTTATAATATCCCTGCTGCGTATAAGAACGTACTTCAAAAACTTCTTGGAAAGATTAATATTGTCTTTTAATCCTATTTTTTCACAAACTTTTTGAAGTACCTTCATATTTGATCCTGGCTGGGAACATCATCCTTCTCTTCTAGAACTGGTATCTGTGATGACTCAAAAACAAGAAGCAGCTAGAACAGGAGGAAGTAATTTTTTCTGACATCCAGAGGGGTTGCCTCTTATGGAGTCCATGCATGTGCCCACAGGTCTGGGGCCCAAATACATGAGTGAGTGCTTTGAGAGCATCATTAAAATCTGCAGAATAGCTGGAAAGACCAAATGCCTTGAACTAGGTTCTTTACTGAAGGATAGACAAGGAAAGGTGGGAAGGAGATGGACCTCGCATTGAAGATCATTGAGGCTGGGAGGTGGTTCACCAGGTTTATTAGATTATTTCTCTACTTTGTTAAATGTTTAAAAATTTCCACAATGAAGAATTAAAATTTTGCAGCCTTCAGGCTCCATAAAGTTGGTAAACTTCCTGTTTGCAAAAATAATTAATCAGATTATCTTTTCGCTCCAGTGCTTAAACCTTCACAAGCCTGAGCAAAATTTGATACACGTGTTTCAGTTTCACTTGCTCTTAAAAATAGAAAGATGTAGGATTTCTCTTTAGGAGTGATTAGATGTCCCAGATGGTTTGGCTCAGACTGACTAAATCCTCCTTCTTAGAAGCAGGAAATCACAGCTGCCAACCTGACGTTAATCTGAACTCCCAGATCCAAGAGATGTTTGAGGAGCCTGTGGTAATGACCAGATCATGCAATACCAAATCTTCCTTTGCTCAGGTAAAATATAGCAGAGGCAGGAAATGTTCAACTTTTATCCCACACAAAAAGGTGAATTGCATGAGTGAAACATTGGTCACCACAGATGGCCCAGTGATTTGTCACCTGTTAGTGTTTCTGGTGCCCTCTGCTCTTGGTTTCTATATACCAAAAAGCCCATATAAGGAAAATGTGCTGACGGCTGGGCTGTATTCAAGGGTTTGAACTTTTGGATCTCTACTTGGAAGTATCAGCAGTGGCTGGCAGGTCACTGGCCCTTGTGCGGGCAAGCCATGTGGCAGGAGTTGTGGGAATTGGGACAGGAAAAGGAAGTAACTCTTTCCTATGTCACAGGACATTCCCCCTTAGCCAGTCTGGGCAATGATGAAGCTGATGCACTGGCTAATGCAAGGTGGCTGGAGAGAGCTCCAGCAGCTGATATAGCTGGGTGGCTACACTGAAGAATATAGCCTGCTTACTGCAGAACTACATGAGTGCTGGTTCAAAACTGAAACCTTCCCATAAAATGGGAGGATATGGTAAACACATGTCACATTTGTGCAGTGGGTGTTCAGGAGAGCCCACACCCTAGACAAGTACCCCATGCTGATGGGCAGATAACCCATGTGAGCATGCCCCTGACATGATGGCAGGTGGATCTTGTGGGACCACTGCCAAAAGCAGAGAATTACTGGTCTTCTATTTGTATGGCCTTGTGGGGTCCCAGACCAGGTAAGCACTGTGAAGGCATTGAATAGCCTTATGACCATGTTTGGTCGCTCTCTGGTCATAGAGAATGATAAAGGAACCCACTTTACTGGGAATTAGGTAAAGAAGTGGGCTTCCCATCTGTCCATTCAGTGGGCTTTGCATGTGCCATATCATCCCCAGGCAGTGGGAATGATTGAATGATACAATGATCTTCTGAAAAGGGGATTAAGGCTTTCTGCTAGCGCCCCATCTTTGAAGGGATGAGCATCTTGGTTGTGGCTGAAAGGATCCTAAATGAGAGACCCTGCAAGGGTGGGTCCTCTCCAGTGGAGACTCTGTGGCACAGAGCTGCAGCACCAATTCAGTTGCAGGTTACAACTAAGGATGATCTCCTGAAACCAGGATACAGTAACAATGGAAATATTCTTTTACCAGCCCCAACCTGTTTGCAACAGGGACAAACAGTACAATGGGAATGGCCATGGAAAATAGAAGCTCCTCATATACATTGGATAGGCTTAATTGGACCTTGGTGAAGAGGATTTGAAGAAGATTTACAAATTTCACCTTGGGTAATGAGTACCTAGCCTGCCCCAGTAAAGATAACATGGCCTGGAATAGATAAATGCTCTATTTTAAAAGGTACATTTGTGTTGTCATTGTGGCCAAATATGAATTCCCCTATACTGTTACATGTAGAACCTACAGATCTAACAGTGTGAGCTGATAATGTGTGGTATCATAAACCAGGTAAGACATCTGTTCCTACAACCATTCTCTCACAAGATGGTAAGTTGGCATGTATTGTGCCAGGGGGATGAGAACTGCCTCTATTGGTGCCAATAATTCTTTTGTCCTTTCACCCATAGTCTTTGGCTGCCAACACCAGAGTTAATTGGGCACACACATATGCACATGTGGCTAATGTGTCTGCTTGCTGGATATGCACCAAGTTTCCCACCAGTGTGACTGCAGGATTCCCATGGAAGATCATCCCAGTGATAACTGATAACTGGACCTAGTTTGAACAAAATCTTCTGTGTATATCCCTGACTATCATCTTGATTTTACTGAGGCTTAGTGAAATTCATGCTGTTCAAAAAATGAGTGGACACCCCCTCCAGGAATGGTGGGCTAATATGTCATCTTCTTGGAGGTGGACATTAGCCATACTGGGAGGTGTGAGGAAAATAGAATAGTTTAGTCAGGCCCCCTCACCTCAGGTCCAGTTGGGGGTGGTGCAGCACATTCCTTGTAAACAAGTTGTGTGTGGGTTGAGTGAGTGAGCATGCACGCCAATGTATCTTTTTAGTTTGTTGCTATTCTTGTGTTCTTCAGAGTTTGTGAAGCAGTGCTGGATGGCAGAGCTCACATCTAAAAATAGAGCATGTTTACTTTGCTGGCAGCTGCTCAGTTTTTCTTTGGACTTTGCCGGTAGCAGTTGAGTTTCTGAGTTTCTCTTTGCACTGCCTAACTCTTAGATGTGTGTGTGCTGAATCAAGACTACTCTTTCTTCAACCAAGGCTCCAAGGACCTTTTTTCTGGTTACCTAGCTCGTAGACCTGCATGTGAAGGGCTTGTGACCCAGTCTGGACAACGGGCTTGAGGGGTCTGTGATCTTCAGACCCAGCCTTAGCTCTACAGGAGGGATTGCCTGTGTTCCAGTAGCATGTTGCTGCAGCCTATATTATTGCTGTGGCCTATGGATACAAGGGTCAGCCATCCTCACTAAGAGAACATGCGGAATATCAAACTCATAGATTGTACAGCAAGAGACCCTGAAGGGGTGGACTGTAAGGAAAATGAAAACAGTTTAAAATAAAACAGCTTAGTCAGGTTCACTCACCTCATATTTGTTATAAATGGGCATGATTCAGCAAGGTTGTTAGAAACAAGTTGTAATAAAGTGGTATAATTGCACATGTGTGCCCATTTACTGATTATTCAGCATGTTTGTTGTAGTTACATTATTCATTTGGCTTGCAGCCACTATTGTGTGTAGAGAATACAAAAGTAACTGCTCTGAACTGCTGGTCAGCAGAGCATGGAGGGTCAGCAGAGAGGAGGCAGAGTTTGTGTCTGAGAATAAAGCATGTCTGTGTAGTTTGTGTCTGCAGTAAAGTATGTCCACCATGCCTAAAGCTGCCAGGATCTTCTTTCAACTACCTGATTCACAACCTGCATAGGATGGGGCAGAGGAGCCTGTGACCTAGCCCAATGGCCCAACTGCAGCAGATCCCAGATCAGTCATATATACTATCATGTCCATAATTTTCTGAAAAAAGTACAATTTTGGATCTCTGTGCTCCATTTAGACCATATATTGACTTTTTATTATAAAAATATGCTGGTTGTACCCTTGCCATTTCTCAGAGACCCCAGGCCAGTTGGTGCTGTCCCTCCCTGGCTCCCGGCTACCTTTGAGCTGCCACTGGCTCTGTCCATACCACAAAGAGGGTCGTCAACTCCCAGGCACCCTCTCTTAGGTTGTGAGAAGCTATTCAGGGCCCCACTTCAGTAAAAGCTTATCTTAGTCTTCTATGCTACAATTCTATTTAGCAATTCGACTGTTCTATTTAGCAATTCAAGACAACACACATTTGTTGTCTTACTGTTCCCATGTGTTAACAGTCTAGGAACAGGTTAGTGGACTCTTTGCATGGGGTCTCGCAAGGCTGCAATCAAGGTGTCAGCTGGATCTGGGGTCTCTTCTGGAGTTTGGGGTTTTCTTCCAAAACCATGTGGTTTGTTAGTCAAGTTTATTTCCTTGCAGCTACAGAAAGCATAGCAGCTTCAAGGCCAGCAGGAGAAAGTCTTTTAAAGGGCCTGATTAGGTCAAATTTACCCAAGATATATTTCTCTTTTAATTAACTTAAAATCAATTGATTTGGTACCTTAATTACATCTGAAAAATTTCTTCACTTTTGCACATAAGTAACCTCATCAAGGGAGGGACATCTGTGATAGTCACAGGTTCTGCTCACACTCAAGGGAAGAGGATGATACAGGATGTATATGTTAGGGGTTGGGAAGGAGAGGAGAGATCTTGGGAGCCACGGGGGAAGCTGCTCACCATAGACATCAGTACGTCCTCACAGGTTTGAGCCCTTCGACTGTGAATAAGTCAAGAGCCAGTTGTTCTAAATCATGGTTGCATGTTAGAATCATCTAGGAGCCTTTAAATGTGCTGACCCCGAACTCTACACCCAGAGATTCTGATGTGTTAGTCTGGGTGTACCTGAGCACCCTGGTACTTTTTAAATCTCCCAGGTGATTACACTGTGCAGCCAGGAATGAGATCCACTGATCTAGACCCGTAAGACATTTATTTACTTCGCCTTAGTCTCATTGGAAGACACTGTGCCGGCAGGGGGAAGGCACTAACCAGTGCAATGGTTTTTACAGTTCAGCAAATGGATAACCAGTAGCCTTTTACAAAACTTTATCTCAGAAGATACTGAGAAAGGGAATCAGTTAGGATAGATCATTCTTCGCACGACTTTTTTTTTTTTTTCTCTAAGATTTGAATCAGACTTGCTCAAGGTCACACAGCTGTGAAGTAAAATAGCCAAGACGGACTCACCTCTCAGTTTTTATTGGCTATCTGACTTCGGGCAAATTGCTGAATCTCTCTGCTCCTCAGTTTTCTCATCTGTAAAATGTGATAATTGTGGTGCTTAGAGCATTGTGGGGAAGATTAAATGAGGTGCTTTGTGGAAAGAAATGGTGTGAGCCTCAGGCTGAGGGGCACATTCCCAAGGCCCAGAGCCCAGGCAGAGTGGGACATCTGTTACAACACAATGGGAGCCCCCAGGCAGTGTGGTCATCCACCTTAGGCATCTGAACTGACATGTAACTGGACTAGACTTAACTTGGAAGCCAATTGAGAGGTGAGGATTCTCACTGGCTGTTGGATGTTCTGTATCGGGACTGGTCCTAGACAAAGGCAGATGTTGAATTTGTCTTGGCATTCCAACTGCCCTATATGTGTCCTGCTATCGCTTCTGAGATGCCTTTTTATCAGCCACCATTCTGCCCTTCCATCCTTGATTCATTGTTTAAATGCCCCCTTCCACCTAGTCCTCTCCCCTCCTCTCTCTGTACTCTCTCTCTGAAGACAATCACTGATTTAAATGTCATTTGTATAATTTATGTCTTCTGCATGCTCCAGTGCATTTTCAACTACCTGCAGAGTGCATGTCTAAATCTATGTGCTCCCTCCTCAGTTAAGGTTCCATCGCCCTCCTCAAGGGCACAGCAAGCACCTGGAGTCATCTCAGAACCTCCCCTTCCTCACCTGCACACCAGCCAGTGGCCAAGCTCAGTTCATCTTCCAAGTATCTCAAGTGGTTGGGGCTCAGAAAATGATACCCAAAAGTGTGGCACTTTGGCATGCTGAGTGCTTTGAACTAAAGGAAAACCAAGCTCTCTCTGACCTTCTCCTGCTTTCCTGTCTCTCACCCCAAAGAGCAGAAAGGCGCTTTCTCTGGATGGCCCTTATCTGACCAAGGGCAGATCCTCTTAAATGAACCCAATTGTCATGAATCCCCTCCCTGGAAATCTCATCCCCCAGGGAAGATGAACTCCTATCATAATAGGAGAGACAGGAGGTTGACACTGCCCCAACAGACTTTGTCTCGGACCCATTCTTCCAAGGGCTGCTCCAAGACAACTCTTATTACCTGAGAGATTTTGATCTGTATGACAAGACAACATCTGTCCGCCATGCATTTCCTACCCTCATGCTTTCCAAACTTTTCTCCACCACCCCCCAGAATCCCCAAGCCCTATTTCTTTCTGTAGCTCAGGATGCTACATAAGCTTCAATCATCTGACCCTTTTCCAGTCATATTTTGTGGGACTCCTGTGCGTATGCACGTAGTTAAAATGCTTTTTCTCCTGTTAATCTGTCTACTGTCAGTTTACTTCACACACTCAATTATCAAATCATCAGAGGGTGGACGGAAAGTTTTCTCTGCCCCACAAAGCCCTAAGCTTTTGAGGTAATGAAATATACTGACTACTCAGCTCCAAGCAGAATTAATTCCCCTCCTCTCTTCTTCAATAAGACATACATGCACACACACACACACACACACACACACACACACACACACACACACACACACACACACACACACACACACACAGTTTATAGGCCACTTTGCAACACTGTCTTTATTATTAATAAAATTCTTCAAGGTCAGTATTGCTGTACTGTTTAACATATGGTAAAATTATAGACCTTCAGAGATTCTCTCTCTCTCTTTCTCTCAGGGCATAAATATAACTGAAAACACAGAACTCTATAGATTATGGCTCCCTGAGCAAGGTGGTGGCTCTCATCTATTTAGAACCACAGAAGCAAAATCCAAGGTCACTTAGTGTTGAAAAAGGGAGGACCTGCTAGTGGCAAGACAGGTCTGAGCAGCTCTGGGCCAGAAGGGAGAGGAGCTAACGGCCAGGTACCCCTTACCCAAGGAGAAGATGGTGCTATCAATAAAGCTAGTGCACCTTGTGACATTTTCCTTTGATAAAGATGAGTAAAAATTTTGTCTGAGCATTTTAAAATTTCTTCTTGGAGCTCAGGGCAGGAGAGATAAGCTAAACCCTGGTTTAAGAATAATTGGTTCACTCAGATCACTGCTCCATACGGTGAGATTTTGCAGGAGCAGGTGACTGAGTTTCTACCATCTGGCTGAATCTCTTCATCATGAGTGCTTTTGGAAATAGAGCATGTTTCTGAAAATAAGTGCCCTATATTTCTCAGGGCTGGTAACTCTGCCGACAGCTGTAGCACATCTGGGCAGGCACAGAAGAGGTTAAACCACCCCACAGCATCTTGTCAGTGGCCTCAATAGCTTAATAGCTCCACTTTCTGCATTTTTCCAGTTTCTCTCCTGCTTCCTGAGCAGTTCCTTAGGAGTGGGGGTGGGGTGTGCACAGGAATGCTATGTGATGTCGATCCTGTTTGCACATAATTTGCCTTTTGTGGTCAATTCACAAAGTGGAAACACTCCCGGTGGGTTTGATTGTCTGCAGCCACCTGCAGGAGGAAGACTGACAGCCAGGCTTTCGGGCAGGCAGGGTGCGTTTGGCTTTTTGTTTGTCTGCCTGTCCCGTGGGATCCTCCTCCTTCCTGCTAATCTCCAACTGGCTAACAGTATCAAAAAACTGCTTTGGATAGGAAGAAATGCGATAAAGGATGCCTGAAGGAAGTTGAGGAGGGGAATTATGCAGAATGAATAAGGCTTCCAACCACAGGCACAGGGCCACAGGTGGGCTCCGGACATGCAGAGCGGCTTTCAGAAGGAATATGAGCCCAGAAACCTAAAATTACATGCCACCCCACCCCCCGCCACTGTCTCTCTCTGGGTCTGCTCATCTGGGAAGCCCAATGGAGAGCGATTTGTCTTTGTTCTGACTTCTATTGTCTACCATTTGAAGCCACCACTCCAGGGGACTCAAATTTCCTGTAGATGTTGGTGTGCCCATATCTGCAATGACAAGTAAGCTAGTAACTTATTTTAGAGATCTTGTGTTCACACCACCAGAAGTAACATTTTTTTCTTAAAGGAAAAAATAAATTACAATCACGCTTTAGTCATCTCTCTCTACTGTACAATGTCAAAAATGTGTGATTTATTGCCCTGTTTTTTCCGACTATTATAAGTCCCCAATCCTTATCCCCAAGGCCTGCTTGGGGCTTGATTTGCCCATATTATCATTTCAAAGCACATCAGGTTGAAAACACTTCCCAGGAAAGTCGGGGTTTCTCATATGGAAGCTTGAGGGTCGCAGGGGGATGGGGAGGAATTCAAAAAACCAAAGCTGCAACTGCGATGTCCCAGACACCATAAACTACCTTCCCACTCCCTGTACTGTGTTCTCCGTCTCTTCCTGCCCAGGAACAAGCCCTGCACTGTCTTGGTTCTAAAGAGGCCTCAAGGTTTGTTGTGGTGGTGTTAGGGTAGAGGAGGTAACTCAAAACAGGCTGGTTCTGGAAACCTTCAGCAGAGCCCTTTAACTTAATAAAAATAAATTTGTGTGAGGTCTTTCAGGTTCTGTGATATTTTTAGAGCCTAGAATAGTATCTGGCTCATCATAATACGGTAAATAATTGCCCAAGGTATTAGCATTCTTATTGTCGATATTCACTGATTGCCTGCCACGTGCCACGCCTTACAATCTCTGCAGAAATTACAACTACACATGCTCCTTCATCTATTCTTTTTATTAATTCATTCAATAAACATTTATGGAGCATCTTTTTTAGTACCAGCCACAGTTAGTCACTGGGTCTTCAATGATGAATGAGATCTGGTCCCCAAGTTACTCAGTGTTTTATGAGAGATGACAGATGTAAATAAATATGAATCATGTGCTGAGTCCTGAACAGCATTAGGCAGAAAACGTTGCAGTCATGGCCAGGTGCACAATGACTAACTTAGAGCTGAAGAGCTCTTACAAATAACATAACATTAGAATTGGGCTACAGGGTAGTGTATTAGTCAGGGTTCTCCAGGGAAACAGAACCAACAGGGTGCATGTACATGTGGAGACAGAGTGAGAGAGATTCATTTTAAGAAATTGGCTCACTCAATTGTGGGGGCTGGCAAGTCCAAAACCTTCAGGACAGAACCGCAGTCTGGAGACCCAGGAGGGTTGCGTCCACTGTCTCAATGCAGTCTGCTGGCAGAACCCCTTCTGGCTTGAAAGACCTCAGTCCTTTTCTTATGGCCTTGAACTGGCTGGATGAGGCCCATCCACATTATGGAGGGTCATCTGCTTTATTCCAAGTCTGCTGATTTAGGTGTTAATCTCATCCAAAACAGAAGCACCTCCACAGAAATATCCAGAATCATGTTTGACCAAATATCTAGGTACCATGGCCTAGCCAACTGGACACACAAAATCAACCATCACAGAAAGAGATAAGAACTTGAAGGTCAAAAGGGAGAAATCTTTTCACGGCCCCTCCTGGTCTGGTCTTCAAGATAGAACTTCCAAATTCCTTAGCGAGGCAGTCAAGGCCAACACAGAAAGCTCCTTGGTGATCTGACCCCAGCCACATGTTTTCCACTGCTCTGTGTTAGAGTCATACCCAGCCAGAGCCAACTACCTGCAGCCCCACGATGGGGCTCTATGCGTTTGCACTGGCAGAAGAACCCTCCTTCCTGGCCCCAGCCCCCTCCCAGCCTGGATCACTCCCGCTGTCCTGTGACCACACACCCTGTCCTCTGGGAAGCTTTCCCTGCTCCCCAGCTCAGGCAGGACCTTAAATTAAGGACCTTAAATTTCTACTGAGGCATTTCAACTTTATCTTTTGTCAATGAAAACCATTAAAGATTTTTAAGCAGGTTAGATTTTTTAACTCAGATCAGGTCCGACTTTCTGAAAAACCGCTGTGGCAGCAGAACATAGATAAATTAGAAGAGGGAGAGGCTAGAGGTAGGAAGCAGGTAGGAGTGTAATGAACTCAAAACTTATTTGGAGAGATATAAAGTTAATTGACTAGGTAGAAAAAATATAAAGGTCAAAGTTAAGATCACAAATTTATACCATCAGAGTTTAGATGAGAGGAAAGAAAATAAGCATTTATTGAAAACCTGCTATGTGCCAGAAACTCACTCACACTGCCTAATTTATCCTCATAATAACCCTTTTAGGTGGTATAATTACCCACTTGTAAGCCTATAGAAATCAAGCCCAGAAAAGAATTACTGAGTCCCATGCTAGAGTGGATCCAGGTTTCACGGAACCTTGGATTTTTTACAATTTCTAGGCATTCTTTAATACAAAATCATCAATATAAAAGTAGATATGAAAGCGAATATGTATTTTAAATGAGAAATTTCAGTTTTTAAAAGCAAACACCAAAACATCCTCAAATCCAGTAAGAGAAGGTGTTTCATGAGTTAACTGCAATACTTTTCACTGTTATTTTTATCAGTATATCCTCTTCTTTCTACAGGTGTCGTTTTGTAATATACTCTAACAAAAGAATAGCAATGTAATTCTATATACTTTCTTAGCTTAGTTGATCAAATTTGTTTTTATTATTGATAGTTTAGAAAAGTTTCTTCCACCTTCACAACTCAATATTGACAATGTCGTGTAAATTTTTAGAATTGTTGTCAAATTTGGAAAAACTTTTACCAAGTTTCTTTTTAATGTGCCTGAAAATTTTCAGAGTTTTTCAAGTTTTCTTCCTCAGTGGCTAATCATAGGTTTTCTTCACATTGTAGGTGGCCGGGGCTCTGGCTCCACTCTCATAGGCCTTCCTGGCCAGGCACCATAGGATCTTTTTGATATATGACCTGTAGACCAAACCTCCCTGCTACTGCACCTGGTGAGGTGAGTCAGCCCAGGGAGCATTCCTCAAAATCAATTCTATACTGAGACGGCTAGCAATAGCTGAACAATACACAAACCTGACTGCAAGTGCAGATGGACAGCCCTCTAAAACTGTATTGAATAAACACCCCCCTCTACCCCTCCCTACCTGCATAACCAAATAGCCTGCTGCCCCTCCAAAGGCATTTGACACGTGTCAATGTTTGACTGACAGTCTTCGCTGTTGGGAAACATTAGACCACAGCATTTATACCAGGCTTCTGCACAAACATGGAGTAGAGCCATGGACGATGTCACTGTTCACATTGAATCCTCTGGTAGAAAACACATACTTAGGGCCATGTTTTAGTAACAGTCATCTGTAGACCTCCTCTGTTTCCAGCAGATTCACAGAATGAATCATACACCAGATGGAAAACTGTGCAAATTGATTCAGTCTGACCTCCTGTCTAACCACCCATTTGGCAGACGTGATCAGCGTCTGGACTAGTTTTGACTCTGATGCCGTCACAAAGGAACAGTATAACAGGCAATTGCAGATGCTATGTCAGTGGTACAACTTCCTAAGGTATTAATCGGCCTATAAATCACACTATATGTCTAGAGACTATTGCCCAGTCAATAACTTCAAATGGCATAATGGAAATAATGCAAGTTAGCCTTGAATGTTTAGAACAAGTAACTACACATCTGTGCAATAAGGCACCAAGCAGATCAGCCCCCACCACGGCCCCCCTGCACATTTCCTAGGGGAAAGGGAAATGATTAACTTCTTTCCAGAGCGAGGGCACACATTTTACACAAAAGCTGTAAATTGGAATGCTAAAGTTGGGAACAGGAATATGAGGCCTGCCAGAATGTTCGAAGCCTCCACCAAGATTTACTCATAGAGTCGTGAAACACTAGAGCCCATTATGTATGGCAGGATCTTGTTTATGATGGGCTGTTAAAACTGAGTTCCTTTGCGCTTATTCCAACCACCACTTTGTGAAGATTTATACCCCAGTCATTTTATGACATTCAGAACCGATTCTGCTCATGGCCACGCTGAAAAAGAATTTTATTTATAATTTTTAAAATTGCTTTAGTCAAGTGTTAAAAATGAGGTGCCTATAAAAAGTTAATTTTTAAATGATTTCAGAACAATGCACAAAAAGTTTTACTTAATGTAACTTTTAATGCCTTAATACAATTGGTGGTTTTAAAAGCCTATTTTTAATATTGGAAATAGTTACCAATTTGCTGAAGTCAGCAGTTGCACAAGTGTCAAATCATGTCAGTTTCAAAGAAAATGAACATCGTCATAATTTGAGATTATTATAAACTCAAATAAAAAGTTCTGCTGGTGCTTATGACAGTTTTTGAGATTTGTGTATGATTATAGCAAGAAAGGAATCCTTTTTAACTGAATGCTTCATTTTAAGTATTTTTCCCTCTTTTTAAAATACTCATCATGAATTTCTACTCTGAGAAATAGCAAATGACTGTCGTTCTGGTTTTCAGTTTTTGGACACTAGGATAGAAATTAACCACCCCTATGACTTTGTGGTAATGAAAACTATGTTAATGGTGCAGTACAAATCCACTGAATCCTCTAAAATACAAAACATGCAACGAAAAAAAAAAAAAAACCCAAAAAAGGTTGTGTGCTTTCTCTGAATTTCTCAAACATATATGCAAGAGTTCATATGTTTTGGACAATAATATTGTCATCTTGCAAAACTATAGGCAAAATCTGAATTCAAATGTAAATTGGATGCCTTAAATCAATTTTGCCTTCATCTCTCTAAGCAGTAAATTGAAAACCTAGCATAGTTCAACTAAGCTGTAGCATAGTTCAACTTAAGATAAACAGTGTAATTTTCCAACTCTTGATTGTTATAAAAACAGTTCAGATCTCAGAGGTTAACATGCCAAAACATAGAGGAAAGTTAAAGTCGGAGGGAGAGCACATACCAAGCATGAGGGGCAGCCAGGCTTTGAGCCTAGGATTCAATCACCTTATCTCAGCAATCTGCTCTTAATGAAAATTCCCTCTGGCAGGGGAGAGGGTGGGAGCACACTCGCTTATGCAAATCTCTCCTAGAAATATTCCTGTGGTTAAAATAGAGTGATGAAAAAATGGGACTGATGGGAGAGCAAGCCAAAAGCATAAAACTGTTTTTGCAATTCTTTACAAATGCAGGTAGCACTTTCCTCTTGCATTAGCTGAGGCCATGCAGAGAAAATGGCTAAGACTTCGTCTCTGGTGCTTTTGAATATCCATGGGGCATCCGTGACGGACACTTCCAGCTGAATCCTTGTAGACAGAGCTGCTTGCTCTCAGTAATATGAAATGGGGTAAACAACAGGTCACTTCACTTGCTTCCTGCTCCTCCTGGTGAGAGCAGACAGTTGCCATCCATCCCTGCCTCTTCTTGGCAGAGTATTTAACGTTGAGAGGTGCTCATCTCTGCTCATCTGAGCTCCAGGTGAGTGCCCTTGCTTTTCCATACATCTCCCTGATTCTGCTGCCCAGTACCCCAAGGTCTGCTGTGTTCCAGATTGTTCCTTCATCTCCCTCTTCCCCAGGCCCAATTTGATTGTTTATTTGATTACCCTTCCCAATTGAACACATGTATGTTAGGATTTCTTTCCTGGAGGCTCAATTATCCATGTAAAGAAATGTACATAATTTGCAGTTCCAGGTAGAAATCTTTTGAGAAGAGACATTCTTTGTGCACCTTATCAAGTGCCCCAAATATCTCTGCAGATCTCTCCTAACGCTAGGCCAAGAGTCCTTTGCCCAGCTTCTGCTGACGTATCTCTACCCTCACATTGGATTATAAAGTTACAAAATCTTGTCTCTTACTAATAACGGTAGTTGTCATTTATTGTGTCCTACCCTGTGTTATGTCCTGTGCCAGGCATTCTCAACCATTATTTTATTTAATTTTCACAGTACTTTAACAACAACAAAAAAGCTACCGTAGTTCTCATTTTCACAGAAAAGGAGATTACAGCTGAGATGGCAGAATCAGTCTGTCTTCAGCCCCCATCACTCCCTTCCCACACTCCCACAGTGCCCTTCAAAGGTGCTCGTAGGAGGAAGTAATAAAACAGAAGTGTATCTGGTTCCGCTCCAGTTATGTAGCAAAGATAGGTCACTGCCTCCTTGAATTTCCTCATCCACCAAATGAGGTGGCTGGATTAGTATTAAAAATCTTATCCAGAAAAAAATCTAAGATTGGCTTATACTCTGCCTGGGTCTGGATTTCTACATAAGAAGGAAGGATGTTAGAGCCTTTCCTTTGTCATTGTCTTCCTGAACTTGTGTTTTCTACTGAATTTAGTGTTTATCACAGTTTCCCCTTACTCTATGATGTGAACTTTACTCTCTGACCCTGGATTGTTTTTGTATTGCCCAGAGCTTGTCATCACCTTAATATTCTGCAACTGAATGTGGTTTTCAGCAGGCATCTGAGCCCAGTTACCAGCATTGACCCTGATCTCCAAGCTATATATTTTTTTTTTACTGAGTATCTTCAAGGCATGATCTGTACACCAACCACAGGAGCTCAGGCTCAGACATGAGGACCCAGATGCTCTTGAGATTCCCATTTCTAAAACTTATTTGTCTAATTCAAACTTGAGAAATTAAATCTAACTTCCAGAGAGTAAATAATTTTTTTTTAAGTTTTAATTGATACATTGTAGTTGTACATATTTTGGGGGTATAAGTTGATGTTTCAATACACATATGTTGTATAAAGACCAAATCAGGACATCTGGTGTTTCTATCACCTCACGCATTTATCATTTCTTTATGGTGAAAATATTCAAAGCCTCTCCTCTAGCTATTTTGTAATATACAATATTTACTTTTAACCATCATCACCCTACTATGGAATAGAACACCAGAATTTATTCCTCTTATCTAATTGTAAACTTGTACCAATTGACCAATCTCTCCCCATCCTTCTCTTCCCCTCCCCTCCCCACTGAGAAAAAATAATTGATCTGGAGATATCAAATTTAAGATGGCCTGTGTCAAAAATTCTCAGATTGAAATCGTTGTGTAATCATGGGCGGGTACTCAGTAGCTGCCTTCCAGTAGGAACTGACACAAACTCAACAACTAATGCTGAAGTGTGTGACAGAGATTTCTTACACCAGATAAAAGTATAGAAAGTGATTGCAATTTCACTGATAAAGAGTTATAAAGAAGGTAAAAAAATTATGCTGTACTGTGTGCTACAGACATGTGTTTAACTCATACCTGCTCCAAGAGCATTTTCATACACTAAATTTATGATAATTTGTACATCCCAAACTCACAGAATATAAAGATGTTATAAATTACTTACCAAGTTAGTCAAAATAGATTTTTTTAAGTCCCACTGAACCATTTCTCTTGGTTTGTGTTACCTAATCAAAAAGAATTTAAACCAATAATGGCATTAAAATAGCATTAAGATTCATAGAGCAAAACAAATTCCAAGAATCTTTCAACGTTTTGCCCTAGGTAGCATGTCTATCAAGGATCCACCCTCCACCTGGTTTGCCAGTGTCACCAGATATTCTATTTGAAGAACATTACCACTAACATAATCTCATGTATAATTTTTTAAAGACAATGATACCATCACTCAATACTTTCTAAACAGGAAATTGTACCATAAATATAAAGTATCAATGGCTGTAAAACCAGCTGTCATTTTTGATGCCAAATTATTGTCCTATAGAGAGAAAATATTTACTGTGTTTAGACTCATATGAGAATCGGTTGAATATCCACAGTTATGAAATAAAATCCCCCCAAATTATAAATAAAACCAACATATCAAAACTCAGATTTCCCTAAAAGGAGAAAAAAAGAGGAGGGGAAAGAAAAGAGTACTTCACTTCCAAAATAATTCATAACAGGATTTTTCTAAACATGATTTGTTTACACAGCCAAACAGAATCTTTTATGAAGAGCAAGATAAACCTTTACAAAAGTTACATAATTTTTATTTGTTAAGAGGCTTATAGCATGATTGAAATCCAAAATCCCAAGCTCTCCACAGCATTTCATCCAGTGCTGACAGCCTGCTTTCCCTTGCTCCACAGCCCTTGGCTGCCTCCAGCACCAGCTTGCCCTTCTCCAAGAAAGATTGTGCCTTCGTCTTCACACTTCACTCCTACATTTCCTTCAGCCTGGAATGCCCTTCTCCTTTCTTTTTTTACCAATTCCAATCTCTTTGCAAATTTTTTTCTTTCCAATCCTTAGAAGTCATTAGCTTCTTTCTCTAAAAATCTATGTCACTTTGCTTGTCCTATCATAGGCATCACCTCAGTCGTTCACATCACTGTCTCCTCCCCTGAACAGTGAGCCTCCAGGGACGGGAGATGGCCAACAATTGTCTTTGTATCCCCAGAGACTAACACAAGTGCCGACCCATTGTCAATGCTCAGGAATTGTTGAAAAATGAATGAAGAGATAGAAGACGGAAAAAAAGTCAATGAATTAATTTTTACAAACAATAATCCAAAGACCTCCTTTTCAAGGGAGACTGTGTCACAAAGACATTGGAACCACATGTATTGATATTAATAACTTTAATATCAATAATACTTGAGCTCTGAATCTCAAAGGGCATACTTACATTGAGCCTTAATTCAACGTATACATCAGTAGTGACTGAATGAGTTATATTTTAAGCAACAGACACTCAAGTTGACTTTAACATAATGAGTAGTTATTATTACACATGACAAAATGTTCTAAAGTGGAGCAACTCAAGAACCGGCTCACTGAAGTCATCAATCACTCAGCTTCTTTCCATTGTTCTCCTCTGCTACTTGCAACATGCTACTTTTTCCCGTGAGGCAACATCCTTTATGGTCTCAAGATGACTGCTCAGTTCCAACCATCACAATCAGATGTGACATCACTGTTGGTTTTATGCTGAAAGTTCCTTGTGATAGGAAATTTTCAGTCCTAGTAAAACAGGAAGATTCGTCACTCTACAGGAAACAAGACAAATGACAAGTTCTCAGAGCCTAAGTCTTTTTAGCATAAGTCTCCAGACCCTAAGAGGAAGGTAAGTATTTATAGGAAAGGGATCCATCTCATTTAGCTCTCATTTTACAGAATGTTGAGGTAAAAAGACATTGTGATTCTTACTTAAAAAGTAAACCACACCCAGCACTCGGAATAATTTCTAATACCATTCTCCAACAAAAGGAACTAGGTCTCTGCTGTAGACTGTATAACCCCCAGCCTCACTGAGGCTTAATCCCCACTGGTAACGGTTGAAGGTGGGAAATCCTATTATGGTAATTGAAAGGTGGAGCCTTGAAGAGGTGATTAGATCATCGGACCACGCCATAGTGACTGGATTAATAATGGTGGTCAGGGGCATAGTTCTGAGGGCATTAAAAGGAGAGTGCATGAGGAGCTATCTCTCTGCTCTGCTCTCTACTTCACCATTTCTGCAGTGTGATACTCTGCCACCAATATCATTCCCACCAACACCCTCACCAGATGTACTCCCTGAACTTTAGATGTCCCAGCCTCTGAAACTGTAAGCAATAACTTTTGTTTTTTTATAAATCACCCACTTGCAGATATTTTGTTATAAGCAACAGAAACAGACTAATACAGTCTCCTTGAAGAAATGCTGACTCTAGGACTGGAGCAAACTGAAGTGTCATAAAGTGAAGATGTGCCCAGAAAACAATGATGGAGGTATGTCAAAGAAACACAAGAACCTGAAAGAGCTCCTAACAGCCAAAGCTGGAACAATCTGAGTAGCAAAACAACATGATATTAGATTATAATTCAACATTTAAAATATTCGTGAATCCGTACTGATATAAATACATGGTTGAATAAATAAATGGGGAGAAAGAGACAAATCTCCCGTATGAAGGAACTGCAGATAATTGATGCAGATACTACCCCTCAAAGAGGCAGACTTCACTACTGGTTCCCAAAAGTTGATTATGGGAAGGGGGCAGATAAGGGCCATACGATGAAGAAACCTGGCAGACACCACTTTGGCAGGTGGTCAAGGTTAACATTGCCAGTGGTAAGCAGTGCTGAGAGCATATGCCTTTTTGTAAAAACCCATAGCCCCCTAATCAGGACAAAATCATCAAACTCAGGCAGACTGAAGGACAGTCTACAAAATACCTGGCCAATTCTCCTCAAAACTGTCAGGGTCATCAAAAACCAGGAAATTCTGAGAAACTGTCACATATCAGACAAGGCTAAGGACCTGATAACTAAATCCAGTGTGTTATCCTAGTTTAAGTCCTAGAACAGAAAAATTAAATTAAGGGGAAACTAGTGAAATCAAATTGTGTGAAGTTTAGTTCATAGTAATGTACCAATGTCGGTTTTTTAATTGGGTCTGATCTACCGGCAATGTAAGATGTTAACAGCAGGAGAAACTGAATGAGATGTAGGAACTTCCTGTACTACCTCTGAAACTTTTCCATAAGTATGAAAATAATCCAAAATTAAAAGCTTATTTTTTCAGAAAAGTAAGCCACACATGGTGAAAGAGTGATAAAAAATTAAAAGGAAAACTGATAAATTGGACCCGATCAAAATTTTAAATTTTTGCTCTGTGACAGACCCTGTAATGAAGATAAAAAGACAAGCCACAAACTGGAAGAAAATATTTGTAAATCACATGTATGACAAAGGACTCATATCTACAGTATGTAAATAACTCTCAGAATTTAACAATAAAAACAAGTGATTCAATTAAAATATAGGAAAATGACATGAAGAGACATTTCATCAAAGAGGATGTGCAGATAAGCACATGAAAAGATGCTAACCTCAATAGCCATTAAGGAAATGCAAGTTGAAAACACAATGACCTAGCACTTCACACCTATTAGAATTAAATAATAATAATAATAACACAAAACGCTACTGAGAATATAGAGAAATAGAATCTTTCATGCATTGCTGGTAGAAATATAAAATAGTAAAGCCACTATGAAAATGAGAAGAGCAATTTCTTGTAAAATAAACATGCACATGCCACGTGACCCAGTGGTTGTTCTCTTAGGCACTTAACCCAAAGAAATGGAAGCTTGGGTTCACAGGAAAACCCACACATAATTGTTCATAGTCGCTTTACATGTAGTTGCCAAAAACTGGAGAATAACAAAAATATATATCACTGAATGAATGGTTAAACAAACTGTGGTAAGTGCATGCCTTGGAATGTTACTATTGATACACATAACCTGGAGAGATCTCCAGGGAACATGCTCACTGAAAAAATCCAATCTCAAAAGATTACATACTTTATGATTCTATTCATATAGCAATCTTGAAATGACAAAATTACAGAGATGGAAAACACATTCGTTTACTTCACAGGTAAGGCAAGGGAGGGGAAGAAGAGGAAGGAGGGTGTCTATGGCTATAAAAGGGCTGTAAAGGAGTAATTTGAGAGGTCTTTGCAATGGGACTGTTCTGTATGTTGAACTTGGTAGTGATCATATGAATCTGCAGATATGATAAAATTGCATAGAGTTAAATACATACATAAATGAGTGCATATAAAACTGGTGAAATTTGGATAAGGTTGATTGATCCTGTCGATATCTATTTCCTGATTGTGATATTGTACTATAGTTATGCAAGATGTTACCAGTGGGGGAAATTATGTGAATAATATTCTCTGTATTATTTCTTACAACTGCATGTAAATTTACAATGACCTGAACATTAAAAGTTTGAAAAATATTGTAAACAATATAGAAGAAAACACTAGGCTATGACAGGTGATTTTTTTTTTCAGTACTGAAATATCTGAATCATCACCACCTAGTTTTGTCTAATCAATTCAGGCAACAACAACAATAATAATTAATAATAATAATAATAATAAAAGTGTCCTAAAAAGGAACAGCATAGTATTCTAGCCATTTCTGTAGTGTCATGTCAGTATGTCTCAGGGACCACAGGCTCAACAAATGGAAGTTCTATATACAAGAAGCCAAGAACCAGCATTTATATAATTCTGTTGACTTGCTGTATGAGCCTTTAGGAAGACATTCTCTACTTAACTCTGTGTAGGACAGAGCCAGAATCCTGTGGGATATGTCCAATTTCCCTTAGGTTAATATTGATTTATTAATCTGTACGCCAGACAAAATTGTTTAACCAGTTATCTAATTACCTGTTGACACTATTATTGGATACATTTTTTCCTCTGGAGCTACAAGCATATTAGTAATTTTTTATTTTATATGTCATGCTGAAATCAAGACAAGTTTCTATCCACAAAATTTACAATATTCCCTGATCTATATGAATATCTGTCATATAAGAAACCTTCTAAGAAAATGTGTTCAATGTGGCGTGGCCTGGTCTTACATAACCCATCCTGACTCATCATGATTTCTCTCATTCTTTGAAAGGCTCTAAATATATTATGGAGTTTGTTGGGGAACAGTACTCAGCTTTCTAATCTATAATTTAAAGATTTAGCTTTAATAAATATTCAATAAGTGTTTTTTGAAAGTTGGAACAATGATAGCAACCTTTACAATATTCACAGTCCAGAAGGATGCAGAGACACAAATAAAAATGTACAAACAGGGAGATGAGAGATAGAAGAATTTTTGTTTTAATTTAGAGACTTGGTAGTTTTAGGTTTCATACACTTCATAAACTGCTTTAGTGCAGTTGGGCTTTAAGCAGAATCAAATGAATAACAAGTACTTAATAAACAGTTGTTGAGTAAATAATAAATAAAAAAATTAAAAATAAGCTCATATTTGTACAAAATATATGTGCAAGTATGTTTTTGTTTATAAATAGGAATAAATTCAAAACTTTTAAGTGACATTAAAAAGGGATCGATTAAATAAGGCATAACATGTACCTATAACTACTATTACAATAAATGAGAAAAAGCTTTATGTATTTTTTGGAAAGATGCCCAAAATACTGTATCAGTTAAAATAAATGAAAACAAAAAATTACAAAGATATATATGTATAATTATACATATATGAGGTGACTTCAAAAAGCTCATGAAAAAATGGAATTAAAAGATAAAAATACAAAATATAAACTTTATTTCTCAACATTAGCCCTATCAAGTTCAAGACACATTTGAAAGCAATGATACCAGCCATTTAGTCCATCCCTAAAGAACTGAAGGTGTCCTGGGAATTTAACCATTTCAATAAAGTATTTTTTTACATTATTAACTGAAGAAAAATGGGTGCTCCTTTAAACATTTTCTAAGATTAGGAAACAAAAAGAAGTCAGGAGGAGCCAAATCAGGACTATAAGGTGGATGCCTAATGATTTCCTGTCAAAACTCTCACAAAATTGCCCTTGTTTGATGAAACGAATGAACAGGAACACTGTCATGGCAGAGGACTCTCTGGTGAAGCTTTCTCGGGTGTTGGTCTGCTAAAGCTTTCTTTGACTAACTTTCTCAAAACAGTCTCATGATAAGCAGATGTTATTGTTCTGTAGCCCTCCAGAAAGTCAACAAGCAAAATGTCTTTTAGCATCCCCAAAAAACTGTTGTCCTGACCTTTGCTCTTGACCAGTCCGCTTTTGCTTTGACTGGACCACTTCCACCTCCTGGTAGCCATGGCTTTGATTGTGTTTTATCTTCAGGATCATGATTGTGAGCCATGTTTAATTTATTTTACAATTCTTTGAAGAAATGCTCCAGGATCTTGATCCCATTTGTTTGAAATTTCCATTAAAAGCTTTACTCTTGTCTGCAGCTGATCTGGGCACAACAGTTTGGGCACCCATCCAACAGAAAGTTTGCTCAACTGTAATTGTGTAAGCTGAACTATTTGAGATGTCTATGGTGCTATTTTTTTCTGCTGTTAATCATGGTTCATCTTCAATTAGGGCATGAACAAAATTAATTTTTCCCTCACAAATTGATGTGAATGGTCTGCTGCTGCACGCTTAATCTTCAACATTGTCTTGTCTCTTCTTGAAATGAGTTATCCATTTGTAAACTGCTGAATTCTTTGGGGCACTGTACCCCAAAACTTTTCATAAAGCATCAATGATTTCACATTCTTTCACCCAAGCTTGAGCACAAATTTGATGTTTGTTCTTGTTTCAATTTTAGCAGAATCCATGTTATCTGATAGGGGCTCTTTTCAAACTGAAGTCTTATCCTTCTTAGTGCCTCAAACTAGATCCTATATAACAAGTTAGTACAAGTTTATTTTGGTGTAAAAAAATTTTCAATCCCTGCCAGGTTTTTTCATACCATTTTCTATGAACTCTTTGAAGACCTCTTGTATACAAGTATATGCATACATGCATAAACAAATATAAAATATTATTTTATTTAAATATAATAATAGAATTTGTTGGTATATGCATAGTAATAGTGCAAAACATACAATAATTGTTAACAAGTATCTGGGTAGGGAAGGATAATGGGTACTTTAACATTCTATTTATTACTTTAATGTTTTATTTCTTGATATAAGCATTGCACAGAAAGAAAAAAGAATCTGAGAAGGTAAGTAGTCATTGCATCATCATATAAGCAAACGACGTGTACCCTGGAAACAGTTGTAAATGTTACATCTAAGGGACTCCATTTCTCCTAACACATCTAAGGCATAGTCTAGGAGTTTGAGATGGAAGAATAATGTTCAAAAGCAACTTAATGAAGTTAACCAAGTTAATGAGTTTGGTGATTTTAAGGAGTGACATGAAGCGTGCATTTTAAAAGACAATTCGAGGCTTTTCAAGATGGCGGCGGCTGCGGCGGCTGGCGCGGAGTAGCTGAGGTGGAAAAGGTGGCCACTGGGCCTCAGGCAGCCGGGAAACTTGTGGACCTTCCTCTCGCTATCTCTTAAGGGAGGACTGCTGCTGCTGACCGGTCATGGGGGGTGACCGCCACTTTACCCCGGCAGGAGAGGCTGCCTCATTTACAGGCAACAGCTTTGAAGTGTGGAGCAGGAAAAGAACTGTTTCTTAGCTGCAAAAGTGAGTCTCGAAACAGGGAACACGGCGCCAGGGCTGCTGTGGATGCAGCCAGGATCCCGGAGGCCGGGGCCGCGTTGAAGGCGGCCAGCTGCCCTATTCAGGATTCGAGGTTTCAGGCCGGCATTAAAGAAGATTCCTGGGAGCGCCCGAGCCGCGCCGTGAATGAACAGCCCGAGGAGGCAGCGGCCGAGAACTGGGAAAGGCGGCAAACCAGAGACAGAGAGCGAGCACCCGACCTGGCACAGCACTGTGAGTGATCCCTGGCACAGCTCTGTTCGGGGGGTGGATGCTCACGCGGCTCCCGCCTGCACCACCAGGCCACTCACCTCCCGGTGCTGCCTCCATTTTCCCAGGTGCGGGCAGCTCCGCCCTGCTCGGCCATCACTGAGCCCTCCCACTTGCTTGGCCTGGCGCCGGGCTTTCCAGAGCCTGCGGACCGGTCTCCGCTCCCACTCCCTCCGCGGTTCTCTGGCGGGGCTGGTGGCGGGGGGTGTCCCGAGCCAGTGTCGGGAGGGCAAGGAAGTACGGGCGGGCCGACTGTCACTCCACCATACCCTGGACTCCGGCCCCAGGTAAACTCCCTGTTACTGGGAGGCAGATACCATCTCTGCGGCCACCAGTTTGGAAAAAAGCCTAACGAATTTCTGGTTGGGAATAGTGTGGTAGGAGAGTTCCCAGGTCCGCTTGAACCTGCCGGAGACCAGGCTGCAGGTGGGCGCTAGACTTGGTTTACACTGGGGGGATACAAAGGTGAACAAGACACGAGTAAGATCTACATAGTGCTACAAAGGCACCCAGAGAGACCAGTCGTCTGTGCCCAGCAGAAACCTGGTAGACTTCCTGGGCGAGACGGTGCCGAGCAGGGTCTTGAAGGCCCAGCTGAAAGACGAGGGGTGCAGAAGACACGCCCCAGCCCAGCACAGTGTGCACAGAGTGGGGAGACGTGGGGCCAGGGAGGCGGAGACTTGACAGAAACCACACACCCGGTGGGGTCGCCACTACACGATCTAACAGCCTGGGCCAGAGCACACGGAACAGGGAGATGTCCTGCACAGGAAGTGAAAGCTCAACAGAGATCACACACCCTGTGGTACGTGATCCACCAGCCCAGCAGAGTCCAAGCTGACTAGAAAGGTGGCTTCCCGGAGAAGCCCAAGACCCGAGGCAACCACACACACAAGGCACTAGAGGCCAACTGAGCAGTCACGGAGGGAGCCATACGAAATTGGCAACCACAGCAACATCCTAGTTAGTCATTAGTCTTAAACCGGTGAACTGTGAAACCCCCAGCCACAACACCAAAAAAAAGATACCAGAAATACAAAAAATCAAGAAAGTACACCACCAAAAGTTAATAAATCTCAAACTCTAGATCCTATAGAACAAGAAGCCCTTGAAATGACTGACAAGGAATTTCGAGTGATAATTCTAAGGAAACTGAATGAGATACAAGAAAACTCAGCTAGACATCATGATGAAATGAGGAAAAGTATACAGGATCTGAAAGAGGAAATGTACAAGGAAATCAATGTCCTGAAAAAAAATGTAGCAGAACTTGCTGAACTGAAGAAGTTATTCAATGAAATAAAAATGACAACGGAGAGTTTAACCAGCAGGCTTGTCGAAGTTGAAGAGAGAACCTCTGAACTTGAAGATGGGCTGTTTGAAATAACACAAGCAGACAAAAAGAAAGAAAAAAGAATCAAGGACATGGAAGAAAATCTGAGAGAAATATCAGACAACCATAAGCGATCAAATATCCGAGTCATGGGTATTCCAGAAGGGGAGGAAAATGGAGATTCCATTGAAAACATATTCAACAAAATAGTGGCAGAAAACTTCCCAGGTATAGGAAAAATCACAGATCTTCAGATCCAGGAAGCTCAACGATCTCCAAATGTATTCAACCCAAAAAGACCTTCTCCAAGACATGTCATAGTCAAATTGGCAAAACTCAGAGATAAAGAGAGAATCTTAAAAGCTGCAAGAGAGAAGCGTCTAATCACCAATAAGGGAGCCCCAATCAGGTTAACATCAGACTTTTCATCACAAACCCTAAAAGCTAGAAAGGAATGGGATGATATTTTCAAAATACTAAAAGACAAAGATTGCCAGCCAAGAATACTCTACCCTGCAAGGCTATCCTTCCGAAATGAGGGGCAAATAGTATATTTCTCAGACAAACAAAAACTGCGGGAGTTCACTACCACAAGAACACCCTTACAAGAAATCCTCAAGGGAGTACTGGGTTTGGTTCCTGAAAAATAACTACCACTGCCATAAAAACCCAAGAAAAATCTAAACCCGCTAGTATAATAAAAATGGCATTCATGAAGAGAAAACAAGCTAACAAAAACACTATCTACAACCTAAGGAACCAATTAACACAGAAAACAAACAGTAAATCAGAAAGCAAGGAACAAAAGACACCTAAGACAACCAAACAACCAATAAAATGCTAGGAATAAATCAACACCTCTCAATAACAACTCTTAATGTAAAAGGCTTAAATTCCCCAATTAAAAGACACAGACTGGCTGACTGGATCAAAAAGGAGGACCCAACTATATGCTGCCTACAAGAGACCCACCTCACCCATAAAGATTCACGCAGACTAAGAGTGAAAGGATGGAAAAAGATTTACCATGCAAACAGAAAAGAAAAACGAGCTGGAGTGGCTATTCTTATATCTGACAAAATAGACTTTAAACTAAAAACCATAAAAAGAGACAATGAGGGACACTACTTAATGATAAAAGGACTGATCCATCAAGAAGACATAACAATCATAAATATGTATGCACCCAATGTTGGAGCAGCCAGATTTATAAAACAAACTCTATTAGACCTAAAGAAGGAAATAGACACTAATACCATAATAGCAGGGGACCTGAACACCCCACTGTCAATATTAGACAGATCATCTAGGCAAAGAATCAGTAGAGAAACAGAAGATCTAAACAATACTCTAGACCAATTGGAATTGGCAGATATCTACAGAACATTCCACCCAACAACCTCAGAATATTCATTCTTCTCAGCAGCACATGGATCATTCTCCAGGATAGATCACATATTAGGTCACAAATCAGGTCTCAATAAATTCAAAAAAATTGGAATTATCCCATGTATCTTCTCAGACCACAATGGATTAAAACTAGAAATTAATAACAAACGAAACTCTGGAAACTATACAAACACATGGAAATTAAACAGCATTCTACTTAATGACATATGGGTCCAAGAAGAAATCAAGCAGGAAATCAAAAAATTTATTGAAACTAATGAAAACAATGATACATCATACCAAAACCTGTGGGATACTGCAAAAGCAGTATTGAGGGGAAAATTTATTGCAATAAACGCTCACTTCAGAAGAATAGAAAGATGGCAAGTGAACAACCTAACACTTCACCTTAAAGAACTAGAAAAACAAGAACAATCCAAACCTAAAGTTAGCAGACGCAAAGAAATCATTAAGCTCAGAGCAGAACTGAATGAAATTGAAAACCAAAAAACAATTCAAAAGATCAACGAATCAAAAAGTTGGTTTTTTGAAAAGATAAATAAAATTGACAAACCATTAGCATGGCTAACAAAAAAAAGAAGAGAGAAGACTCAAATAACAAAAATTAGAAATGAAAAAGGCAATATTACAACTGATTCATCTGAAATACAAGGAATCATTCGAGACTACTTTAAACAACTATACGCCAACAAATTTGAAAATCTGGAGGAAATGGATAAATTTCTGGACACACACAAGCTCCCAAAACTGAACCGTGAAGACGTAGAAAATTTGAACAGACCAATAACAATAAAGGAGATTGAAGCTGTTATCAGAAGGCTCCCAACAAAGAAAAGCCCAGGACCAGATGGATTCACAGCAGAATTTTACCAAACATTCAAACAGGAATTGACACCGATTCTTTACAAACTATTCCAAAAGATTGAAACGGACGCAACTCTCCCAAACTCATTCTATGAAGCAAACATCATCCTGATACCAAAACCAGGTAAAGATATAACCAAAAAAGAAAACTACAGGCCAATATCCTTGATGAATATAGATGCAAAAATCCTCACTAAAATACTAGCAAACAGAATACAGCAACACATACAAAAAATTATTCATCACGATCAAGTGGGATTCATCCCAGGGATGCAAGGTTGGTTCAACATACGCAAATCAATAAATGTGATACACCATATTAATAAACTCAAACACAAGGACCATATGATCATCTCTATAGATGCTGAAAAAGCATTTGATAAAGTTCAGCACTCATTCATGACAAAGACCCTCTATAAGTTAGGTATAGAGGGAAAGTATCTCAAGATAATTAAAGCCATATATGCCAAACCCACAGCCAATATCATCCTGAATGGGGAAAAGCTGAAAGCTTTTCCTTTAAGAACAGGAACCAGACAAGGATGCCCACTCTCACCACTCCTATTCAACATAGTGTTGGAAGTACTAGCCAGAGCATTCAGAGAAGAGAAGGAAATAAAGGGCATTCAGATTGGAAAAGATGAAGTCAAACTGCCCTGTTTGCAGATGACATGATCCTATATATCGAACAGCCTAAAACCTCTACAAAAAAGCTGTTGGAATTGATAAATGATTTCAGCACAGTAGCAGGATACAAAATCAACACACAAAAATCAGTAGCATTTTTTTTCTCCAATAGTGAACATGCAGAAAGAGAAATCAAGAAAGCCTGCCCATTTACAATAGCCACCAAAAAAATAAAATACTTAGGAATTGAGTTAACCAAGGATGTGAAAAATCTCTATAATGGGAACTACAAACCACTGCTGAGAGAAATTAGAGAGGATACAAGAAGATGGAAAGATATCCCATGCTCTTGGATTGGAAGAATCAACATAGTGAAAATGTCCATACTACCCAAAGTGATATACAAATTCAATGCAATCCCCATCAAAATTCCAAAGACATTTTTCTCAGAAATGGGAAAAACTATCCAGACATTTATATGGAACAATAAAAGACCACGCATAGCCAAAGCAATGCTGAGCAAAAAAAATAAAGCTGGAGGCATAACACTACCTGACTTTAAGCTATATTACAAAGCTATAATAACCAAAACAGTATGGTACTGGCATAAAAACAGACACACTGACCAATGGAATAGAATAGAGAATCCAGAAATCAACCCACACACTTACTGCCAGCTGATCTTTGACAAAGGCTACACGCCTATTCTCTGGGGAAGGGACTGCCTCTTCAGCAAATGGTGGTGGGATAACTGGATATCCATATGCAGGAGAATGAAACTAGATCCATACCTCTTGCCGTATACTAAAATCAACTCAAAATGGATTAAGGATTTAAATATACACCCTGAAACAATAAAACTTCTTAAAGAAAACATAGGAGAAACACTTCAGGAAATAGGACTGGGCACAGACTTCATGAATACGACCCCAAAAGCACGGGCAACCAAAGGAAAAATAAACAAATGGGATTATATCAAACTAAAAAGCTTCTGCACAGCAAAAGAAACAATTAAAAGAGTTAAAAGACAACCAACAGAGTGGGAGAAAATATTTGGAAAATATATATCTGACAAAGGATTAATATCCAGAATATATAAGGAACTCAAACAACTTTACAAGAAGAAAACAAGCAACCCAATTAAAAAATGGGCAAAAGAGCTAAATAGGCATTTCTCTAAGGAAGATATCCAAATGGCCAACAGACATATGAAAAAATGCTCAACATCACTCAGCATCCGGGAAATGCAAATCAAAACGATATTGAGATACCATCTAACCCCAGTTAGGATGGCTAAAATCCAAAAGACTATGAACGATAAATGCTGGCGAAGCTGCAGAGAAAAAGGAACTCTCATACATTGTTGGTGGGACTGCAAAATGGTGCAGCCTCTATGGAAAATGGTATGGAGGTTCCTCAATCAATTGCAGATAGATCTACCATACGACCCAGCTATCCCACTGTTGGGAATATACCCAGAGGAATGGAAATCATCAAGTCGAAGGTGTACCTGTTTCCCAATGTTTATCGCAGCACTCTTTACAATAGCCAAGAGTTGGAACCAGCCCAAATGCCCATCATCAGATGAGTGGATACGGAAAATGTGGTACATCGACACAATGGAATACTACTCAGCTATAAAAACGAATGAAATACTGCCATTTGCAACAACATGGATGGACCTTGAGAGAATTATATTAAGTGAAACAAGTCAGGCAGAGAAAGAGAAATACCACATGTTCTCACTTATTGGTGGGAGCTAAAAATTAATATATAAATTCACACACACACACACACACACACACACACACACACACACACACACAGAAACCGGGGGGGGGGGGAAGAAGATATAACAACCACAATTATTTGAAGTTGATACGACAAGCAAACAGAAAGGACATTGTTGGGGGGGAGGGGGGGAAGGAGAAGGGAGGGAGGTTTTGGTGATGGGGAGCAATAATCAGCCACAATGTATATCGACAAAATAAAATTTAAATAAATAAATAAAATAAAATAAAAGACAATTCGTTCATTATTTTCATCCTTGACTGTGGCACCTCCACCCATCTCAGGCTGTGTGTTGAGGTCACTAGAGCCACACTTATTTTTTCAGATGTCACCTCTCTGCTGGTTCTCCTCCGTGAGTATTTCTCATTGGGATGTGGTATAACTGTGTGGTAAGAGCACTGCTTCTGAGGCCCGCCTGTCCCTCTTGAGCTCCGTTCCCTCCAGAGCACAGAGCCTATTAGCTTTCCTCTGAACATTCTGAAATCTTTATCTCTACGTTATGTGTTTGTCATGGGTTCTGCCTCTCTTGCTTCTGTAGTTTGCCAGGTAACACGATCACTTTCCCACTTTCTATCATTTACACTCCCTTAACCAAAGTAAACCCAAAGTAGGTTTTTGTCAGTGATTCCTCTGGTTCCCATGGGCCAGCCCCTCACTATTGAGTTGAGAAAATTGATGCCCAAGTAGGCTATCATTATAAAGGCCCAGGGCCAGATCTGTGGTCGGGACATCTCACTTTGGCTTTCACTGAGCATCTTTCCTATACGTTGAATGACTCCCAAGGAGGGAAGGTGGCGGGGGTCTTCTTGAAGCTAGTGCTTTTCTCTTAAGTAGGTGGTCTCTTACAAAAGGTGAACATGGATGCAGTAAATAAATTATATCTTATTTTTTAATTTTAACTTGAATCCCAGTAGACTATTTCTTGTCTTTACCTTAAACTCAATCTTTGAAAGGGACCCAGTTAATATCCTCTCACAATACCATGTGAGGCTCAGTATTTTAATAGGAGTAAACTAAAATGCCTAAATCCTGCTCGTCTTGTCTCTTGAGCTCTCTTTCACTCTATAAGATACAAGCCGGGGAAGATGTGCAGTGAAACATTTCTTCCTGTTCTCATCTACCTGTCTGCTGCCCTGTAGTAGTCCACTTGCACATATGCCACCACCGCTACCGCTACTAAAATATTAATATTTTCACAGGGAAAACCAACTTGCCCCCATGCACTCAGATAGTTTAATGCCTTCAGAAGACTTAGCTCTGCCCCATGCAGACTTCAGAAGATGAACAGAAATCTATGAAGCATCAGTAAAACTCTGGTTGAGGTAGACCTCCTGCAAGCCCCAGTGCTGTGTCTTCCCATAATCTGAGTCCTCCCCAGGTAATAAAGAGAAGTCAGAAAGAGAAATCATCAGCTAAGCCAGAGCCCTGAGCATCCAGATGCATATCAGGAGTTGGGAGCAAAGTTGCCGACAAGACAGAATGTCCCAGCAGGTGCTTGTGACATTTGTGCAACTAGGGCAGGTAGGGGACTGTGGATTGTTGTGGTGTGTGGGACCATATGCACTTTCAGTCACAGATGTTTGGGTAGTGGAGCACATCAGCGAAAAAAATGTCCCTCCAACCACCTGGCTAGACTCTGGTTGGGAAGGTCTTGCAGATAAATAAAATATTTCGCCAGCCCACAGCTCTGTGTAGGCAGTCGTTCCCGGTCCCAGGACACAGATCATGAAATAGCTTACACTATCATTCTCCCTGTCCACCTAGAACATTTGGTCTGCTTTCTCTCGACCAGTGGGCAACATCATGATTTAAAACTCAATGACAGCCAATCCTCTGGCTCTGTGAGTGCTGGGTTGGAGCATGAGATCCCAGGATTCCAGATGTGGAAGGAGCCTGCACATCCTCCACTGTTATCGCATACACATCTCATCACCAGCTCACTCCTGGAGTCAGGCCTCTCTTCTCAGCACCCTGCTCGGGCTCTGTGACTCTGCTGTCAGGCTCTTTGTTTACTGCCTGGAAACTTCTTCTACATCCTTCAAGGTGCAGCCTAAGAGTTACTTTCTTTGAAAACTTTCCCAGCAATCCCAGACACAGGCAAAGCCACTTCTGGATGCTACATGTCTTTGCATCTATTCTTATTATAACACATAAAACTGCATCATAGTTATTTGTTTGCCTATCTTTCTTCTCTCCTCACTCCCCTAAAAAAAAAAATCCTGACAAAGTTCTAACATATTTGAGGACAAAGACTTTATCTTATATTTTAATCATGTTTGGAGGCAGATAGATTAAGGGATGAATAAAAGGAAGAAATTAAGTTATAATGAAATCAGGGTAGATATAAGTGATTATATCTGATACACATATATGAACAGGTTCTTTACATACTTACCTTTGGCATGCTTTTATGTGGTTACAAAGCTATTATACGATTAGGGCTATTATTTTTAGCCATTCACAGTACTTTTTAAATAGAAACCTATGAAAGAACAGGGAGGATTTTCAAAAGCTCCACTAATCACTGCAAAATAAAAGAGGAAAGGCAATTGTGTGGTTTTGTTAAAAGGCTATTCTGTTTCAAGACTGAGCCTGTGGCATCTGGTTTAAAATGGCTCTGAGAACTAATCTCCGCTGTAGTCTTTCTCTTCTCACTGCTAAAATGCTGAAGAATACAGAAAAAGCAAAAAACTTGTGCTACTCCCCAAGGTCTAGGACTGACAGTTCTAGTGGAAGAATCTGTGGAAATTTCCAGATTCACCAAAGTCATCCAACATAGAACCCAGATGGGTGGCCTGTCCATGCTTTAGAGCTGGAGCCAGCTTTGTCTCAGGCTACCCCAACCCAGCCACCCTCCACCCACCCCCACTGACACCTGGTCCCACTCCTCCCAGATTCAGAATCTGAAGCAAGCTTGATCTAGGAACATTTTGCTGCAAAGCTAAAAGGCCTGCTGAAGCTGGCAGAAGTGCAGAAGTAGCAGATGGAGCTCAGGGAACCCAGGCCAGGAAGAACTACCCTGAGGTGTTAAAACTGAACAGAAAATCTCCAAACTCCCTTTTCTCTTGCATGTCTCAGAAGCTGCAGTCTCTGGGCTCTTCTTCTCTCTGCATCTCCCCTCTCTACTAGAGCTCCCTGAACACTGGGCTGCAGTGACCTCCCCGAGGCCCTAACCCATGCCCACCCCAGTCCAAGAGCTTCACAGGTTCAACCACAGGTCCTGCTTCTGTGCCTTCCGGAGGCAGGCTCTGCGCCAGCCAGCGTAGATCAGGGTTCCCTGCATGGCTGGAGAGGACAGAGTTGCACAGCACAGCACAGCCACACAGGCCTATTCCTGAATGGTGAGGGAGCAGGCTTAGAACAGCTCTCTAAATGTGTTCTTCAACCTTCCAGAAAACAGCCCTGCAGGAAAGAGATGGTGAAACTCATCGGATTCTGAAATGTGTACATATTATTTTTCCAGGGCTGCCACAACAAAGTACCACCCTCTGTGTGGCTAAACCACAGACATTTATTGTCTCACAGTTCTGGACTCTGGAGGGAGATCAAGGTGTCTGCAAGGTTGGTTCCTTCAGAGGCTGTGAGGGAGGGTCTGTTCCAGGCCTCTGTCCTTGGCTTCTAGATGACCGTCTTCCTCCTGTGTGTCTTCACATCGTCTTCCCTCTATGCATGTCTCTGTGTCCAGATTTCTCCTTTTTATAAGGACTGTTATCATAGTAGAGTAGGGCCCACCCTAATAACCTCACATTAACTTGATCAACTCTGCAAAGACCCTATCTCCAAGCAGTCATATTCTGAAGCCCTCAGGGTTAGAACTTCAACATATGAATTTGGGGAACCAGGGGACACATTTTGCCCCATAACAGTACCTAAAAATGAGGTGTTTTTGCATAGCCCCACAGCACCCCGGAAGTCCAGCATTTGATGATGTCTTACCATCCCAGAGTGACACACTGCCCGGTACATCCAGAGCCGAATGCTCATCAGAAATCAAGAGCTGGCTGAGAGGTTGTATGCACCCCAGCCTGCCTCCCAGGGTGGTTCTGGGAAGACCATTTATAAGAAGACTCAAGTGGCTAAGAGTCAGCCTTGTAACTAAAACAAATGCAAAACGAGACAGCAACAACAAAATCACATTTACTTCTTTCATAATGGTGGAAAGTTCAAACAAGACTCCATTCTAGAAAGAGTGTGTTTCCACGAACACACAAGTACTGCCCACGGACATGAAAAATGGAACCACATCTCTAGAAACAATTTGGTGATTTAATCAAGGGCATCACAAAAAATTTGCATGGTTTGACAGAGAACTCCTGATTTTATAATTTTTTTCTTCAGAAACTAACAAGAGCTACACTGAAAAACTATCCCACATTAATTATAATCATTTAAAAAAAGGAAAAGCAGTCATTATTTCTTGATGAGAGGAATAGAGATTATTTTATATTTGTTGTTTAATTTTCATGTTTCCCTTTCTATTTTCACTTCTCCTCTTCCTTTGTTTTCTACCAGGACTAAACAATGAACAGTGACCAAGTGCTCAGAGTCTGTTACCCTCATTTATTCTTTAGCTGTCAGTCTATTTCTCATCACTACTTCATCCATTGTAATTTTGTGCATATCCTGATGCTCATGAAAATTAAATAAGAATCTCAATTTGTTTAACCTAATATTTCTAGGCACTTGCCTCTGCTTTAGCTTGCATAGTGACGAAGGGGTGAAAGTGCTTTAGTGAATGGAAATTGACTAACGATGGAATCACAGTAAGATTAATAAGGGCTAGAAATAGAAATATCCTGGCAGAGTTACTGTCACTTACAGATTATATTTTTCTATATTTCTCTTATAATTCCTACCTTGGAGTTCCTAGAAATATGCTGTCATTCATGTACAAGTGTAAATATAGTGACAGTATTATTGTGGCATTACAAACTTGTCATAAACTCTTCCAATCCTTTCTTCTCACTTCTGACTGTGTGATTTTTCTGAAGAAACAATTTGATCTCGTTTCCTTCAGTCAAAGACGTCAGCTTCACCCAAGGTCACACCCCCTACATAGGAAAGGCTCACCTCTAACGGCCAGTCAGTGCAGCGATATACACCCCGACCACCTTGCCCCTTGTCAAGACAAGTCTGAACGGCCCTCCTAGGTCCAGAGCTCCCTGTGGGACCCACCCTGCAAGTCACTTCTTCCATCTGCCCACCTCTTCCACATTCCCCTGCAGAGGTCGTTGCTGCTGCTATGGTTTAACATACACCTGCATACAAATAAATCTCTCTCAGTGTCTGCTTCCTGGGGAACACAACTTAAGCCTTGGTGACAAGAGTGGTCTGAGACTCACTCTAAAATGGGGTCTCCAAATGGGGCCAGAAATAGGGACATGGATTGTTCCTGCCTGATCAGTTTGCTGTGAAAATCCTATCACTGGTGGTAAACGGAGCATGAACGGCCACAGGCACCTGTCACCGTGAAATTGCTGAACCTTTGCCCAGTAGTGAACTGGATGGGATACCAATGGGAAGGACTGCACTAGAGTAGGAACTATCTCAAAGCTTGAAAAATTTCAGGAAAGCAGAAATTAGAAGAACTATGAAATTGGGTAGCTATTTTGGGGTAAAATCAATGAATTGAAGAAAAACAATGAAAAGCCAAGGGTGATTAACCTAAGAGTCAGAGGACTTTTCTGGAATGATATATAGAGTGACTCTCATCTTCTGCAGCTGAAGGGCAAAGAAAGCTTGGGATCAAGCCCAGGATAGTAATGATGTCACTATATCTAGCTTATAAGAGCAAAAGAGCTTCAGAAGAGGTTAAATTCTCAATTGCAGAAAGTCTTCTATGCCAAGGTCAGAAAAAAATGGTGCTCTGAGACAAGGGATGGGAATGTCTGAGTCATTGCACTTGAAATCTTGAGTGCTAGATCACTTCAAAATTTCAGTGCCTGCCAAAGTAGCTTACTCTCTGCCGTTAGGCTGAGACCCTCCCCCTGCTTAAAGACAGTGAGTAGGCCTCCACCTTGTGAAACAGCACACACCTCCTTCAGGGCCTATTCTCAAATCCCCACCTTGACACAGATCAACAACCAGGGTTTAGTCATAATTTAAGCTTGCCAGGAAGGTACCAGGCTCACTAAGAGAGAAAAATCTATACCCCAAATAAGCCATAGGACCTAGCCAACATGTACCAGCAGGACTGATTTATGGAACTACATCTGGAAGGTGCTGTATCAAGGGAGACGAAAAAGTTGTATAAGAGGAAGTTTATTAATACGAAAGTATTCTCCCATGATAGAGGATTTAACATCCTGGCAAAGACCCCAGAAACCAGAGCTAATGTCTTGATTAGTTCTTGAAACCTGGAAAAGAAGCAATGGTCCATGCATGAGAAGTCAACATGGCAAAAGAAACATGGAAGACAATGGAATAGAAAAAGAAAGGCTCGCAGAAAGAGGCATGGTAGAAGGAAAGTACCATGCAAGGACAGAAAACCAGCTGGCTGACTATGTCCTGTGGGCAGCATGGGTGATACCATTTACCAAAGCAATAAGAAATGCACTGATTAGAGGGATTAATGCATCTCTAAGAATCTCAAAAATGACTGTGCTCTGTAGGCCAGGGCTGACAACAGGAGGTGATGTTATAGAACAGGACTCCCTGACATCACTAGGGATGATAAAATGCCATAATAGTAGAGGTTGAGTTGTACATTTAAATATTAGAATTTACATAATAAGTGCAAGGTCACTGTAGCAGCCAGAAAGATATGTAAGTACTAGAACATGTCATACGGGCAGGATAGATGGGTGGAAAACAAGGGTACTGTTCAACCTCTGCAATCAACATAAACCAAAGATGGGTGATCAGAGAGGGCTGAGGATAGCTGCCCCAGTAAAACGTCACAATCACTTTTCCAGTTTCTGGACCTTAGAGTTCAGACCCAGATCCCACAGCCTGAAGGAGAGGCCAGATCCCTAGGAGAAATAACCTGCAACACTGTGGCAAGTGTGTTCACTAATGATATCTCCAGTCCTTTTCTGGAAAAACACAGGGCCCTTTTCTTGAGTAATCATGCACTGGGGAAAGGAAATTACCTAAATATTTTAACAAATGTGGTACACAGTGTCCAAGTTGATAAAGTACTAAGATTCATGGCCTTCCTGTTAGAGTAGGGGTATATGAGGACCAAGTAATAAGTGGAGTCTTGGCTCAAATAGGTCATAGAGTAGGTTCAACGTGTCCCTGACCCATCCAGTAGTCATTTTTCCTGCTCACCAAATAATCACTGGAAAGGGTATATATGAGAATTGGCAAAAACCACACATAGACTCATTGGCCAGTGAGGTAAGATCTATCATAAGGAAAGCCAAATGGAAGTCTCTGGACCCTCCCTCTCCTGCCACCAATAGAGTAAACCAAAAAGTAGCATCTGCTAGGGTTTGAATGCTTGTCCCTCCAAAATTCACATTGAAGCTTAATCCTGTTGTAACAGTATTATGAGGGTGAGGACTACAGTATTTGAAAAGTGGGAACTTTAAGAAATGATTGGGTCTGGAAGGCTGTGCCCTCATAGATGGATTAATCCATTCATGGATTAAAGGGATACTGTGGGAGTGGTACTGGTGGTTTCATAAGAGAAGGAAGAGAGACCTGAGCTAGCACACTTAGCTCCCTTACCACGCGACGTCCTGCGCTGCCTCAGGACTCTGCAGAGAGTCCCAACTAGCAAGATGACCCTCACCAGAGATGGCCTCATGAGCTTGGAATTCCGAGGCTCCAGAACTGTAAGAAATAAATTTTGTTTCTTTGTAAATTACTCAGTTTCAAATATTATATTACAAGCAACAGAAAACAAACTAAGACGGCATCTTAGGGGAATTTCAGAGATTAGCATCACCCTTAAAAACACAAAGGACGTAACAGAAATAGCCAGCAACACAACCCCATTAATTCACCGGTTTAACAAAAACAATCCAGACAAATACTAAAGGATGGCATTGGACTGCCACAAACTCAGCCAAGTAGTAGTCCCAGTTGCAGTCTGGGCCATGTGTGGCACCTTCAGTAGAAACATTGCCTCGAGTGCAAGTTAAGCTACCATTGATCTCGCAAATGCATTCTTTTCCCTATTGAGAAAAAAAAGATGAGACAGAGTTTGCATTCACTTGAAACACACAAGAATATACATTTACAGTCTTGCTCCAGGGCTAGCTAACTCTCCTTCCCTCTGTCATCTTATAATCTGAGGAGACCTGGACATTTGGATATCCTGTATTGATGACGTTATAGTAATCACAGCAGGTGAGTGAAAAGTAGCGAGACTGTTGGAAGCCTCAGTGGATATATCACATCATATCAGAGGATGGGAGATAAATCTTAGGGAGATTCAAGGACTCACCACAGAAGTAAAATATTTGATCTGGACATGCTGGACCATTCATTGTAAATGAAACATCTGCAACTCATACTTCATATCAGACAAAAGGAAGCACGATGCCTGGTAAGCCTCTTCGGGCCTTGGGAATCTCCATACTTGGGTTTAACATAATTACAAGGGATATTAGTCAGTGTTCTTCAGAGGAACAGAGCCAATGGGATGTGTGTATACACAGAGACAGATTTACTTTTAGAAATGGCTCACATGATTACGGAGGCCAGCACACCCATGATATTAGGGAGGCAGGCAGGCTGGAGACCTGGGAAATGCAGATGTTGCAGATCAAGTCTGAGAGCTTCACACTGCAGAATTCCTTGTTGCTTGAGGGAGGTCAGTTTCTGTTCTATTTAAACCTTCAACTGATTGGATGAGGACCGCCCACATTTTGGAGGGCAATCTGCTTTTCCCAAGTCCATTAATTTAAATGTTAATCTCATCCAAAAAAACACCCTCACAGACACATTCATAATAGTCTTTGACCAAATATCTGGGCACCATGGCCCAGCCATGTTGACACATAAAATTAACTACCACACCAGGTAACATGGAAGTTTGCTGACTTTCACTGGGCCCAGAGCAGGAAATCCAAGCTGAACAGCAAAAAGCCCTGTCATATGACCTGCCAGACACCATGGTGGGCCGTAAATATGCGCACCTAGGAAAAGAGGTGCCTGATCTTGAGGCACCAAGTGACTGTGCAGACAGAAATTTCCATCATGACCCAGGTTCTATAAGATTCCCCAAGTCTTAATATCAGGGAACAGCAGAAAAACCTTGTAATGGAAGGTATGCATCTGGGATCAGGCAGGAGCAGGGCCAGAAGAAACAAATAACCTACCTGAACGAGTGGCCCACACTCGAACGCTGGAACACAGTGTGATCCACCACTATTGCACTGGTGCACATCCTTCAGCTCAAATCTATAGCCTCATGGGGTGTCCCTTAAGACCAGCTCACAGAGGAGGGGGAGGGTTGGTTTTGGTTCATGGACAGATTGGCTCTGTAGGTGGGAACAAGCAGGAAATTGACTGCTACGACTCTATAATTCCACTGAGGGGTAACCCTGAAAGACAGCAGTGAGGGAAAACCCTCCCAGTGGGCAGAGTTTAGGCTTCAGGTTAGGATTAGGGTTTAGTCCTATCACTCAGGAAATTCTGAGTGTTTTTGAAGCTCTGTGCCAGGAATTGAGAACAAAGACCAGATATATTTATTACACCACACAAGCTGACTGCCTCTACATGAAGGCAACCTGCATCCAGTGACTGGTCACTATAGGAAAAGGGGGTTTGGTGTAAAGACCTGACTGTTGCCGCAAAGTGGAACAACTTTGAAGGGCCATACCAGCTCCAGAGCTCCTCTGAGATCAGCTGCAGCTTTTGCAACAGTTTAAGTTCTCCCTTCAATTCCCAACAGGTGTTGAACCTCAAAAGCAATCCCCCATAAACATCCTTTTAGTCTACTTCCTAAGACATTTTTTAATAGCTGGAAGGATAAAATCCAGACATCTAAGCAGACAAGGTTATTCACATGCTTGCTACCTAGTTCTTCAATATCAATTTGTATGATCTTTGGACTTTATACTTCTGCCATATGGAATTTCACTCTCAAGTCCCTGAACTCCTTCATTCAGCTGATGGTTGGATGAACTGACCTTTTTTAGCCGCTCTAAACATCCTGACTGCTTGCTGCAGGTAGTTTACTCAGAAGCAGGCCCACAAAATTGTGCTTCCTGGAAACAGTTCTTCCCAAAACTGTTTATGCTAGCGCTTATTGTCATTGCCATAGTATAATTTAATTAAGAACTATATAAATAAGTAAAATATAAAGAAAAAAGAGATTGTTTCTATGCAAACTAAATTGAATGCTTTTCAAAGGCCACGACAAAGTGAGTTTCTAATTATAATGTCCCTCTCATTTGGATGAAACCATAGTAAAGTATTGAGAGGGGGTATAAATGTTTAGAAATGTTTTTAAGTGACTTCAATTTCTCACTCCACTTGAAAGAAAGAGAAACAAGAATTCAGAGGATACATCAAGGGTGTAGCTCATGCAAGACGGAAAATGTGGAAGAGTATCTAACCAAGAAAAGGGTAAAGGAGTTAAATAGGCATTTCTCAAAGGGTGACATACAAATGTCCAACAGCACATGAAAAAATGCTCAACATCATAATCATCAGGGAAATGCAAATCAAAGCCACACTGAGATACCATCTCACCCCAGATAGATTGGCTGTTATCAAAAAAACAGTGAATAACAAGTGCTGGTGAGGATGCAGAGAAAGTGGATCCCTCCTACACTGTTGGTGGGACTGTAAATTGGTGCAGCCATTATGGAAAAGGGTTTGGAGTTTCCTCAAACTACAGACAGAACTGCCATATGATCCAGCAATCCCACTGCTGGGTATATACCCAAATGAACAGAAATCATCATGTCGAAGGTTTATCGCAGCTCTATTCACGATAGCCAAGAGCTGGAGCCAACCTAAATGTCCATGGATGGACAATGTGGTATATATACACAATGAAATACTTCTCTGCCATAAAAAAGAATGAAATTCTGCCATTCACAGCAGCATGGATGAACTTAGAGAAAATTATGTTAAGGAAATAAGACAGGCAAAAGAAAGAGAAATACCACATGTCCTCATTTAAAAGTGGGAGCTAAAAAATAAACAAACAAAAAAAAAAGAAAAATACAACAATCACAGTAATTCACTGAACTTTCAAAAGCAGAGAATAGAACTCAGGCCTCCAAAGGAGGGAAAGGGGGATGAGGAGAGGGATTCCTGAGAAATTGGTAGAGGGTCATAAAAATGATTATATTGTGGAATGACAAATATAGTAATTATCCTGATTTGAGCACCACACAAGGTTTGTAATGGCATCCTTATACCATTTTAAGTCAATGAAAATTAACTGTAACTTAGCTCAATGAAATCTGTCTTCTGAGAAAAAAAAAATGACATGGGTCATCCTTCCTCAGGGAAAAGAAATACTGACATAAGGTGAGATTTCCTTGCCTTCCTCATTTTAGAAATAGAGCTCAAATTATCCCCACTTAAATGTACATAGCTGCCAGATTTTTTTTTCTTTTCTTATTTTTTTTTTCCTGGAAATGTCTTGACATGGGAAGATATACAATAGCTATAATAATCCTTATATTCCAATTATATATAATCAGATTCATATAACGAACCTTTATTGATTAAGGAGAAAAATTACACTTCTTCAAAAAGATAGCTGGTCATTGCCTTCAGAAAGAAAGGTACAATTTCTTTGTAAATCACTGTGATGCTAGTAGCAAATTGCATTAATTAATCCACCTTTCATACTCCTCATTTCACTGTTCCTAGAGGCATCAAACGACTTTTGGCACACTTTCCATAAAACTGGTTACCTGATGATAAATTGCCATAATAACTGAAAATATCAGTAGTATTCTTGACAGTGCTGCAAAGGAAGTCAGCACAATGACATTGTTCCAGCTGGGTTTCAACTGGAAGTTAACAAGGAACTTTCATCATTTGTGACCCAGTGTGTGCAATGGCAGAATCCTGCTGGGTTCCCATGCTCCCCTCCCCCGACAGCATCTCCATCAGGGACCTGCAAGGACCTGCTTATTAGAGAGTCCCAAGGCTGCAGCTATATCAAGCAGTTACTTACAGAACAAAAGCAAAACTAATCAAAGAATTCTTCGATTTCCTAGCATTCAGAGAATTTCCTAGGGTTCAAGAAAAAAAATCCTCAGAAGTGTTAAGGTTAAAAAAAAAAATTGAGACTGATCTCTAAAATAATGTTTTATTTTGGAAAATAGGATTGCAATCCAAGGCATACACATAGACAAGTATGGTCTCCAGTATGTCCAAAGAACAAAGAAAGGGTTGGGAGTTTTATTACAGAGAAAAATGCTAAGTATTGTTTTGAAAAAAAGCTCATTGGCACTACTGAAGTTTTGGGGAGTTGGCAGGTTTTGACTGGTGGGTGATGGCAGTAGATAAAATTAGTCTTAGAGTCAGGGTAGGTAGTTTCAGCAGCCATGAGGTAAAGCTAGTCTTAGGGTTGAAGCAGGCTGTTTGAGCAGTTGGGCTTGTAAAAAGTTCTTCATGGGGTAAGTGCTACGTGCCCCTAGTGCTTTTTCCTCTTGACTCCTCATCTCCAGTTTCAGTTGGGTTGTGAAAAGAATGACCCAATTTGTATAACAGTGCTCACAGAAGCAATGTGTTTTCACGCCAGAGTTACTAACATGAAGAGTTATTGAAGAGTTGCAGTGGACTGTCCTATCCCATTTGTCTCCAGCATTTCACGCACGAAGGCTGCTGTGTCTTTCCCTCCAAGCTGCCAGCCCCTGCCCCTGGTTGGCAGCGACTATGGGTAGGCTACCAGGCCCACTTTGCCTGTGAAAGTCAGAAGTGCCTGGGAATGTGGGAATAGCCCTTTACCCACCACTGAGAGGTGCAGAGACATACACACCCAGCTCCATCATCCTTAGTCCCCGAGGGATTGAGCAAAAGTTACCTTCCAGGGGATGTTGACAGCACATTTTCATGGTCACCTGCCCTTCTCCTCCCAGCTAGGGCAACCAACCATCTTAATTCACCCAGGACTGTCCTGCGTTTAGCACTTACAGTTCCACATTCCAGAAACCTCTCAATCCTGGCCACATCGGGACAGTTGGTCACACTACACTTCCCTACTCCTCTACCGATGGGACTTCCTGGGAACACTTCCCAATAAATCACCTTCACATGAACCCCTCTCTCAGGATCTGCCTCTGGGAAACCCAACTCAAGATGATAGTTTGCAAAATCACTGGCCACCTAATAGCAAACCTCATTAAATTTCCGCTCGCCCAGCAGTCAAGGACAGGGCACTTCACCCACCAGAGTCAGCCCTCAGAACACTTTCAAGGAGGAAGGTGGGTCTCCCAAAATCCACGCAGAGCTGGCCCGTTCCCACCCCAGCCTGCCCGGGCCCCCAGCCCTGCCGCGTGTTCTCCCTGCAGAGGCCGGCCAAGGCGCTATCAGGACAGACCCCCACAGTGACGCCCCTCACTCGGTAAGCGTTTCTACCGCGACCCCAGCGCTGCTCAGCGGTCCCTTCACTGCCCGCGTGGTGGCCCGCGCCGGCCACTCGGCCTCCTGCTACTACGTGCCGGATGCGCCGCATCCCGTCCCGGGACCCTGGAGCTGGCCCTCTCCTCGGTCCGGAGAGTGACTCACTTCCTTCAGCTCTTGACTAAAAAGTCGCCACAGCTGCAAACCTCCTCCAGTGTCCCCGAGCAGACGCCGCCATGCCCCGGGCACTGCAGACCTCTGTCGTGCTGCACCCCTCCTCCTACCGCAGCCACGGCTGCCCGAGACCAGCATGCAGCGTCCGGGCCCGAGCTGAGTCCCACTGGCTTCAGTGACCACCAGTTGGCCTGGGTGGCGCCTGAACTCTTACGGCCTCAGCCCTCTGAGCAGAGACCTGGTGGAGAAAGGCCTCCCTGCGGCCCGCTCCACGCTGTGAAGAGCTGTGGAAACTGAGGCCTGAAGGGACACGAGCAGATGCCGGCCATGGCGGTGGCCGTCGTCCTCCCCGACACAGACTCTGCCCCGTCCGGCAGCAGCCCAGGGACGCAGCCCGCCTCCCTCCGGACGCCTCTCTCCTGTCAAGGGCGAACTGTGATTAGCCCCCCAAATTTGCCTCCAGAGTGTAGGTGGAAAACAATAACCCAAATGCAAACAGAATACCCGAAAGAAGCCAAAAGCTCGGGGCGGGACGTGTGCATGTGAGCAAAGCTGCAGCAGAGCCCTGCTGCTCGGAGCGCAGGGGCAGCGGTGGCGACAGTGCGGCGGCAGGCGTGAGACAGCGCGGCCAGGACAGCCAACACAGAGGGAGGGCCTCAGACCCACAGCCCAGGACCACGTGGAAACTGTTAGAAATGCAAAATGGCCAGATCCTGCCACCGTCCAGGGACCTGCTGGGTGAGCCCGGCAATGGGTGTGGTAACAAGCCCCCAGGAGGTGCTGTCGCCTGCTCGACTTGGAGAACCACTGGCCTAGCAGATGGCTTTCACTGGGGATTCTTTCTCCAGAAAACCCCTGCTATGACTGTGTCATTGGAATCCCTTAGACCAGGTGTCTCCTTGGCACTATTAACATTTGGGCCAGATAATTCTTTGCTGTGGGGGTTGTTCTGTGCCTTGTGGGATGTTTAGCAGCATCCCTGTCTTCTACCCACTATAGGCCAGTAGTGTCCTCCCCGCTGCCCCCCCGCCCGGTTGTAACCAGCACAAATATCTCCAGTCATTGCCAAATGTATTTGGAGGACAAAATCGGCCCTGGTTGAGAATCACTCCCTTAGAAAATACCTGGAAGGCAAGAACAAACTAACATGTAATAAAGCTGAGCCTGCCAACATCAAAACTTTGTGGCACCTTGCATTTTCAACACTTTGTTGAAAAGCGTCTGCTACAGGTCAGGCTCCCCGGGCACAGCCTCTGAGGTTGGCCTGCAGCAGATTCATAGTGGAATATGCACAGGGGACAGCCCCGGCGAAGGGCGAGGGAAGCAGGCATGGGCAGGGGGACAGAGGAGCTGTGATGCCACTGGAACAGGAGGCACTGCAGAGTGGTCCCAACAGGACAGTGGGAGCAAGCCCAGGGAGTCACCCTCAACTGACAAGTCGCTGTGGGCTATTTCCCTGGTCACAACCATAGGTGAGCTGAATTTCTTCAGCTGAGCCAATTTCCAGACAGAGATTGAGCTGGGAGCTGCCAGCAGCCAACTCTCCTGGAGTAAGCACAAGTCTTGGGGAGTACAGCACAGAACCCCCTATAGCATCTCATCTCCACAGAACAGGAACCTAAATGTTAACAGGAAATGTGATTCCAGTACACGCTATCAAGTGCTTAAATCCAAACCCCCAGTTACACAAACACCAGAACCAAGAACATTTATGTGGTCAAATGACATTATCCTTTCTAAGATGCAGTGTGAACAGATCCAGTAATCCAAACCGTACCACTCTCAACTCCACTTGAGTTGATCTGTGGAGCTGTTCTCCCTGGATCTGCACCAAGGAACTAGTATGGGTCTGGCCTGGGATTGGTTTTCTGGCTCTGATATGCCACTTCTTGTGAGGAGCTGATTACAGTTGGGGAGGAGGCTCCAGGGTGCTGAGTCGCATCTTCTCTTTGGTTTCTGATGAACAATCAAGCAGTCATTGACACTTGTCACTTGGCCAGCTCTGCCCGACAAAAGGCGAGGCTTCAGCTTGCAACTCAGCACTGCCTTTCTTTGAGCCAATCAGAATTGACCCCACAGTGTTCCTGAAGTCCCATCCTCTTCTATGGGAGCCCCCAGAGCTTGTCTGGTCTGCTGTAGTAAGCCAAGTATCTGCATATTTTGTGGGCCTGTGGTGAGTCACCGGCACCCACCTGTCCATCAGGCCATCACCTTTCAATCACTCAACATTTCTTGAGCACCTATCAGGACTCACCTTAAAGACTGTTCAGCATGTCACCTGTGACTCCCGCACCCTGCCATGTGATGAGGGCCCAGCCCACCACGAGGCAGAATGTATCCACCACACCGACGAGCCTTATGCGCACTGAATGTCCACTGTGGAAGACTTCACAATGGATTCTTTAAAATTCCTTATTTCCAGGACTTACAATTTTAAGAGAGGTGATAGGAGTAGAAATACTATAAAGAAAAATGTTAAGTGCTTTCAGAGATGAAGTCTGACTCTCAATCATTTGTAAGTAAAAAAAATACAAGTTAAAGCTGACATAACATGGAAAGGAGGAGCTGCATTTTAGCAGGTGTCTTTCCCTTTCAGGAGTCTGCCCCACACACAAACCTTACCTCAGCACCTGGCACCATTTATTGAAATGATCATTTTATGTGGCTGTTTCTAGCCTAGGCTCTAAGTGCCTAGAGGACAGAAACCACAGTCTTATCTCTGATCTGCCTGTGTAGGCTCAGGAGCTGGGGGCCAGGGGCTGGGGGGAATCACAGGCTGAGATGGGGGAAAAAGGGGGTCTGTTAGAAACCTCACACCCACCGTTTGTCCACGATTTTGTCAGAGACCTTCAATTAAAGCAAAATAAAACAAAGCAAAACACTCTTACGCTTTTACTAGGCCATTTGTCCATGAGGCTCTTATTAATGACTTGGAAATAGAAAAATATTTCCATCGTAGGTAAAAAAATTTAGTGACAACCCTGTACCTAAAATCTGGTCCTCATGACGGTGTTTGTAGAAACTGTGGCTCTTCGCCTATTTGGAATCATGGACGGCTTTGTGGCACTGACTCGTTCCTTCCCACCACCACTTCCATTCAACTTATCAAAGTTTGCATGCTCTTTTAGGGGCTTCATCAGCCTTAGGCTCGCCACCTACTCTGGAGCCAGGAAAAGGATTCTAAGCTCCCAGAGAGAAGTGACACTTTTAGCTCTTCTTGCTTCTCATGGAAAGTAAGCACCTTGACTTCCTCAGAAACCTGCAGGAAGATTGTGCCTTCATCCACGTTGCAATATGGTTGCATAAAGTTAACATTAAGACCTGTTCTACAGGCAAAGTGAGCGCACTTGAGTGTGATACGTGATCTCCACCATGCAGCCCCCAGACAGCATTTATTTTTGCCTCTGCAATATTTGGAAGAGACTATAACTATATTTAGGTGCATGATCATCAAGTTTCACAAACTGTCAGTTTCATGTGTTGATTTTCATAGAGCATAGAATGTGTCATTATAATAACCTTTAGAGATGTTTTCCTCCTGATAATATATATTTTAAGAAATAAAAAAGTGGGCAAAATAAGTATTAATTCATTACACCAATTGACTGTGATAAATACACTACTGACAGTACCTGCATATTTAATTGCATTGCAAACAATCATATGACAACATGTGATGTCTAATCTCTTAATAATCCAAGTCTTATTGATTTTTATTGTTAGAGCAGAAAAGAAAACTTTGCCTTGGGCTCAATATTTGACATTTGGCTCTGGCTTATATGTCTTTTGAGAAAGTTCTTCAGGTCTGAGTAAGATTGCTTAGAGAATAAAGCATAGGAAATCATTTTTACCAGGCTCATCACCTAAGAAATACTTCAACATTACTCCCACTATCCCCCATTCATGAAATCTTCTCCTGTCTCCTTTTCACCTATTGTAATTCTTACTGTGATGATATAAGTGCTGATAATTTTGCACTAGAAAAGTTGAGTTGTCTTCCAGGAAGGGTGTAAGTTCAATCTCCTCCAGGAAGCAATCCAGGAATATGTAATCCATACAACACTCTCTTTCTTTAACATTCCTACAGCAACCAGAGAACATACACTCCTTCAAATACTAATTTGCATAAAACTTGGTTTCAGGTATGGGTACCATCAAGCCCAACCCATTTTAAACTTCCCGAAGACAGAGTTCCCAGCTATGGAATTTACTAGCGATGGGATCCTGAACAAGTCCTGTGAACTGTCTGAAATTTAGTCCTTTCTAATGAAATGGAATTTTCATTTCAGGGATATTTAAATGATTACAAAAAAAAATTTCTAACCATTGAGAAATTTATTAAGAATAGACAGCAAGATCCACAATGCTGTCAATTTACTTTATGAATCACAATTATGAAATTCTTATCATAATAGATATAAATACTTATAGTGCTGACCAAAGTTGAATCACAATCTTATCTAAAACCATTGTTTTAGTATGGTTTAGTAAAATTATATATATATAATATTATATATATATAGTGTGTATATATATAGTATATATAATACTATATGTAGTATTACACACACACACACACACACACACACACACACACACACACACGTATTTATAGTATCCTAGTAACAACAGGCTAGAGATGTTAGACAATTAGGTTCTGAGTTTGACAGCCTACAGAAGAGTAGTAACCTATTTATACAGCATTATGGAAAGCTCCCACCACAAATTCAAAAGATATTAAAACAAAGCACTTATTAAAAAGTTCATGAAAAAATAAGAAAATAAGCATTTTTTATTTTAAAATGTGATCTTCAATAAACAAAGATGAGCTCACATATTTATGGATAAAGATATTTGTTGTTAGTTACATAGGAGGGATCTTCTAAAAGTTCATGGAAGGATTCATATTATCTTTTAATTCAATTCTTCCACAAACTTTTTGACATACCCTAGTAAAAGATTAAAAATGGTAAAACATCACACATTTCTAAGAAATACAGTCTATGCAATTTAATACTGTACACCCATTAAAAGATGTTTTAGAGCTGCCTCTGGCAGCCCCCACCAACAGACTGCAGGAGCACGCAGGGTCCTCAGGAGCCACAGGAAGCCCCTGCTGCTGCTGCAGACACTGCTTCTGCATGGACGGTCCACCACAGCCACCTCCACAGCCACTGCCACCACAAGGGCAACTCATAGCCACAGCAGCAGCCACCATCATCATGCATGCAGCTTGCCAACCACTCAACTTCACTGACACAGATGAGTTACTAGTAGAGCCTGGGGAAAGAGGTAAGCAAGTGTAGACCTGAGATCCAGGGAGGAATTTAGGAGGAATTACATTGCCACATATGATAGCACACCTGTGGGTAGGAGGTACATGTACAGCCCATGCAACTGCCTTGATCTGGGTAGTGACAAACACAGAACCCTCAAAGAGTGCAGAAACCCAGGATACCCAAATAAAGTAAGAAAGAAAATTCCCAATCACCACCAACCCATCCCCCAACTGAGAGAAGCAAGGATCCAGGAGGAGCACCTGTGAGCAGGAAAGAGGAAAGAGAAACCTCTTCCAGTGTCACCCATTCAAACTGAGGAGCTCCAGACTACCCTAAAGCACCCATCAGGGTCACAGAACACTAGCTGGGGCTTGAACAAGCCTGCCCAGGGACACGCAACCCAGCCAAAGAGAGACAGGGCACACAGGAGCTTCTCTCCCAAGAACCCAAGAGCTCGCCAATGTCCTTAATGAACCAATGCAGTGTCACCAACCTCAGGAATCACTAAGTCCTCCAGTGCCTAGGCTATGGAGGCACTCACTTGTAACTTCAACACTGAGTATGGCAGAAATGCCCACATGAAGACTACACTACTGCATCTATCCAGAGCCAATACTAAACACCTTACTCAAAGGTCAGTGTAAAATACAATTACAGGAGGAAGCCTCTCTCCTCAAAGCCCACTCCAGAATAAAAGAAGAAGAAACTTCCCTACCAAATAATGCAAGATCAACATAGAGATACCAGAAATAAGAAAAAAGAAAATATGACATCACAAAAGAATAGAATAATTCTCAAGTACCAGTCCCATAGAGCAAGAAACCCTTGAAATGACTGAAAAGGAATCCCAAGCAACAATCTTAAGGAGACTCACAGAGAAACAAGAAGTCTCACACAACAAAACAAAATGAGAAAAAGCATCCAGGATATGAAGGACAAAATTTACAAATTGATTAACACCTTAAAAAGACTGTAGCAGAACTCCTGGAACTGAAGGATTCATTCAATGAAAGAAAAAACACAATTAAGAGCTTACGCAGCAGGTTTGAGGAAGCAAAAGAAAGAATTTCTGATCTTGAGGACACAGTCTTTTGGAAATAACCCAGGCAGACCAAAAAAGGGGGGAAAAAAGGAAAAAAGAATTTAAAAAATGATGAAAATCTAAGAGAGCTAGCAGACAACCTTAAGCACACAAACATCCAAATCATGGCTATTCCAGAAGGGGAGGAGGAAGGAAAGAGCATTGAAAATCTACTCTATTAAGTAATAGCAGAAAACTTCCCAGGTTTAGGAAGAGACATGGACCTACAGATCCAGGAGGCTCAAAGATCCCACAGATTCAGTCAAAAAAGGTCCTCTCAAAGACACATTATAGTCAAACTGGAAAATCTCAAAGGCAAAGATAGAATCATAAAAACAGCAAGAGAAAAGCATCAAGTCACCTACAAAGGAGTCCACATCAGACTGACAGCAGACTTCTCAACAGATGCTCAACAGACTAGAAGAGAATGGGGTGGTATATCTAAAATATTAAAAGAAAAAAAAAATTCTGGCCAAAAATACTATATCCAGCAAGGCTATCCTACAGAAATGGGGGGAAAATACTGTTATTTCCCAGACAAACAAAAATGCAAGAGTTCACCTATCCATGACAAGCACTACAACAAATCCTCAAGGGAGTCCTGTATCTAGAATCCAAAAAACGATAATCACTACCATGAATACACAAGAAAGAACAAAACCCAGGGGCAGAACAAAAATGCAAAAGAGAAAAAGAAAGAAACTACAGCTTACCACCACAAGAAAACAAACAAAAAAAGATAAAACAATAAAAGGGGAAAAAAAGAAGCAAAAGATATTAAAAACATTTGAACAAAATTGATAAAATGCCAAGAGTATGACAATACTTTTCAATAAACACCCAAAATGTAACTGGATTAAATTTTTCATTCAAAAGACACAGAGTGACTGATTGGATTAAAAATCTATACCCAACCATATAAAAAGATATACCATGCAAATGGAAACCCAAAATGAGCAGGAGTAGCTATATTCTATCAAATAAAATAGACTCTAAACCAAAAACCACAAAAAGAGACAAATAATGCCATAATATAATTATAAAATGATCTATCCAGCAAGAAGATATAACAGTCATAAATATATATATATACACCCAACATCAGAGCACCCAGATACATAAATCAAACACTACTAGACCTAAAAAAATATATAGACCCCAATACAATAATAGTTGGGGACTTGAACACACCTCCCTCAGCACTGAAAGGATCATCAAGGCAATAAATCAACAAGGAAACACAGGATTTAAACTATACTTTAGACCAACTGGACCTGGTAGATATCTACAGAACATTTCATCCAATGACTGTAGAGTATACATTCATCTCACCAGCACATGGAACATTCTCCAGCATAGACCACATGGTAGGTCAAAAATCAAGTCTCAAAAAATTTTAAAATATTGAAATCATTTCAAGTATCTTTTCAGACCACATGGATTAAAACTAGAAATTAATAACAAGCAAAACTCTGGAAACTGTACAAATACATGGAAATTAAACAAAATGCTCCTGAATGACCTATGGCTCCAAGAAGAAATGAAACAGGAAATCAAAAAATTTACTGAAACTAATGAAAATAAAGATGCATCATACAAAACCCTGTGGGATACTGCAAACATGGTACTAAGAGGAAAGTTTATTGCAATAAGTGCTTACATCAAAAGGATAGAAAGATTTCACATAAACAACCTAATGCTACAACTCAAAGAACTAAAAAAAAAAAGAACAATCAAATCCAAATATTAGCAGACAGAAAGAATTAATTAAGATCAAAGAGGACTATATGAAATACAGATCCCCCAAATGATACAAAAGATCAATGAAAGAAAAAGTTGGTTTTTTTCAGAAGGAAAACAAAATAGACAAATTAAAAAAAGAGAGAGAAGACCCAAATAACAAAATTCAGAAGTGAAAAAGGAGACATTACATCCAATACCACAGAAATACAAAGAATCATTAGAGAGTATTATAAACAACTATATGCCAACAAATTTGAAAACCTGCAAGATATGGATAAATTTCTGGACACATACAAACTACCAAGACTGCACCAAGAAGAAACAGAAAACCAGAACAGATCAATAACAAGCAAAGAGATTGAAGCAGTAATCAGCAGTCCCTCAATAAAGAAAAGCCCAAGACCATATGGCTTTACTGCTGAATTCTACACAACCTCTGAAGAGGAGTTAATACCAATTCTCTTCAAATTATTCCGAAAAAGTAAAACAGAGGTAATTCTCTCAAATTTATTCTATGAGGCTGGCATCACCCTGATACCAAAACAAAAGATACAACCAAAATACAAAAATAATAGACCAATATCTCTAACAAACGTAGATGCAAAAATCCTCAACAAAATGTTATCAAACAGAATATAGCAATACATGAAAAAAATATATGCACCATGATCAAGTGGAATTCATCCCAGGAATGCAAAGATGGTTCAACATATGCAAGTCAATAAAAGTGGTACACCACATCAACAAAATCAAGGACAAAAACCAATAGATGCAGAAAAAGCATTCAACAAAATTCAACATCCCTTCATCATAAAGACTCTCAGCAAACTGGGTGGAGAAGGAAAGTATCTCAATACAATAAAAGCCATATATGACAAATCTACTGCCAATATCATCCTTAATGAGAAAATGATTCCCTGTTTTTTTAAGAACAGGAACATGACAAGGATTCCCTCTCTCACCACTACTATTTAACAAAGTATTAAAAGTACTAGCCAAAGCAATCAGGCAAGAGATATAGATAAAGGACATCAGATTGGAAAAAATAAAGTCGAACTGTCTCTGTTCTCAGATACATGATCCCATATACAGAAAAACTGACTCTAAAAAATAAAGTCTTACAGCTGATAAATGTTTCAGTAAAGTTATAGGATACAAAATCAACACCTAAAAATCAGTAGCATCTTTGTACTCCAACAATAAACTAACATAAAAAGAAATCAAGAAAGCAAGCTCACTTATAATATACACCAATAAAATAAAATGCCGAGGAATTAATCTAACTAAGGAGGTGAAAGTTCTTTACATTGAGAACTACATATCACTGCTGAAAGAAATTAAAGAGGACACAAAGAGCTGGAATGATATTTCATGCTCTCAGATTGGAAGAACTAACATTGTGAAAATGCCCATCCTGCCCAAAGAGATCTACAGATTCAATGTAATCCCATCAAAATAATGATGACATTCTTCACAGAAATAGAAAAACAATCCTAACATTCGTATGGAACAACAAAAGACTCTGAATAGCCAATGCAATCTTGAGAGAAAAAAAAAAAAGCCAAAGGCATAACTCTACCTGACTACAAATTATACTACAAAGCTAGGGTAACCAAAGCAACATGGTACTGGCATAGAAACAGATATTTGGACCAATAGAACAGAACAGAGAACCCAGAAATCAAACTACATACTTACAGCCAACTGATCTTTAACAAAGGCACCAAGAACGTACATTGGGGAAAAGACTATCTCTTAAAGATGGGACTGGGAAAACTGGACATTCATATGTAGAAGAATGAAACTAGACCTCTACTTCTTACTATATACCAAAATCAACTCAAAATGCATTAAATATTTAAATATAAGACCTGAAACTATAAAACTCCTAAAATAAAACATAAGGGAAACACTTCAAGAAGTAGGACTGGGCAAAAACTTTATGGATAAGACCCCAAAAGTACAGACAACAAATAAATAAACAAATGGGATTATATCAAACTAAAATCTTCTGCACAGCAAAAGAAACAATTAGCAGCATGAAAAGAAAACCTACAGAACGGGGAAAAATACTTGCAAATCATGCATCTGACAAAGAATCAATATCCAGAATATACAAGGAATTTGAACTTCATAGTAAAAAAAAATTAGGTAACCTGATCATAAAATGAGCAATGGAGCTGAAAAGGCATTTCTCAAAGGAAGATATGCAAATGGCCAACAGACACATGAAAAAATGCTCAACATTACTAAGCATCGGGGAAATGGAAATCAAAACTGCATTAAGATATCACCTCACCCCATTAGACTGACCAGTACCAAAAAGACAGAGAATAACATGCTGGTGAGGATGCAGAAAGAGGGGAACCCTCTTACACTGTTTATGGAACTGTAAAGTGGTGCAGCCATTATGGAAAATATTATGGACATTCCCCAAACAACTACAGATAGAATTGCCATACAATCCAGCAATCCCACTGCTCAGTAAATACCCAAAGGAATGGAAATCATCATGTCAAAGGGATATCTGCACTTCCATGTTTATTGCAGCTCTATTTACAATAGCCAAGAGTTGGAATCAACCTATATGTTCATTATCAGACAAGTGGATAAGGAAAATGTGGTATACATACACAAGAGAATACTACTTTGCCATAAAAAAGAATGAAATTCTGCCAGTCTCAGCAACATGGATGAGCTTGGAGAAAATCATGTTAAGTGAAATGAGCCAGGCACAGAAAGAGAAATACCACATGTCTACACTCATAAGTGGGAGCTTAAAAAAAAATGAACAAATAAAAAGAGAAAGAAAAATACAACAATCACAATAATTCAGTGAACTTTCAAAAGCAAAGAATGGAACTGAGGTGGGAAAGGTGGAGGGGGCAGGGAAAGTAGCAAGAAATTGGTAAAGGGCCACAAAAAATGATTACATTGTGTTATGTTGAATATACTAATTATCCTGATTTGAGCAGCATCGCATGTTGTACATAGGTATTGATATCCAATGTACCTCATAGGTATATACAATGAATTATGTTTGAATAAATAAAAATAAATTAATTAAAAATATAGAAAATACTTAATAACTTGGTAAATATTCAAAAATACTGTTATATTTGCTAAAGTAGATAACAGTACTTACATTATGGTTTCTTATTTATTTTAACATATAAAAATCCAAAGAAAAAGTAAGGACAAGGGAATAAAAAAAATGTCACAGCAATCAGCACTTAGTAATGGGAATTTATTTCTTATCCATCCCTTTATGTATTTTAAAAAATTTCCACAATGTACATATATTACTTTTCTAATCGGAACAGTAAATTCGTTTAAAAAAATATGATATTCTGTATTGAAATACAGTTTTTAAATAAAATTTCTGGTTCCCAAGCTTAATTTTTATTAACAACAAGAAAAAAATGGTGGGCAAAGAATATTCTCTCTGATTTTAGTTTTTTAATAGAGTGTAATTCTCCTATTACTCAAATTTTGTTTTTTAAATACTCTTCTTCAATAATAGAAACCAGGGATCTTCAGAGTAATGACTGAATTTCAGAACCGAGGCATGGAAACTATAGGACAAGCTTGGAGCATTTTAAGTAAGGATTTGCTGAAGAAATGACACAGACGTGGCAGAGGACACTGAATGCACCTTGAGGGGCTTCCAAGGGCCAAATTTGGAACAATACGAGCAATTAAATAATTGCAAAAATAATTATAGAAATGTATTATAATTTGTAGAATGAGGCAGATATCCCTGAATTAATACTGATATGAAGATGGATGACAGATGATTGATAGATGGGATGATAGACAAGACAGAAAAATCGGTAGATGGATAGCTAGAGGTTGGTAGATAGATATGATACGTCAATGATAGAGAGAGAGAGAGAGAGAGAGAGAGAGAGAGATGAATGAGATGGAGGAAATCTCCTCACTGCAGAATTCCAACTAATAAATGAGGTTTCATAATTGTACTGTAATTACATAAAATGTTAACATTTTAAGAGGGTCGTTCCATTTAGCAACGTTTTAAGAAATTCAAAATTACTTCAAGATGAAGAGTTAAAAAGTTAAGGTCATTTAAATAATAAGATATAATTATTTTATATTATAAAATTAATGTTTTGGTTGTAGAAAATTGAAAAGGAGAAAAGAAAAATAATCACAACCTAAAGATCCATTAAACAAAGATATATTTCTATTGTCTGTGCTTTTTACTGGATGTTTTTAAGTTAGTACTTCTAAAGGCAAGAATCTACATAGATCTAAAGAGGAACTTGCCCGGCCTCCTGCGTTTATTCAGGCCTGTGACCTTGAGCGCTGACACAGGACCCTAGACAGCCGCACTGCTAGTGTTCCACTCATGGAATTAAAAGCAGGTGTGGAAACCTCGGAGGACAGCGGGCCAGAATCAGGCCTGCCCAAGAGGGCCGCCTCCCGACCACTCGGAGCGGGTTTCCGGCCTGGAAACCACCATCAGCCAGTCCCATCTGGAGAATATTAGTGCAATTTCCACTGGTAGCATCAAAACCCCCTTCAGGCATAAGGGAACCTGGCGACAGCCTGGAGATGGTAACAAGCTTTCCAGAGTCAGAGAAAGAGCTAAAATTGTGTTTAAATTATGTAAAATTGCTTTTCTTAATATGGCATCTTGATCAAAACTCAAAGCACCAGAAGTAATTACAAGGCATCTACCTGGACAGGCGTCATTATATAACTTGCAAGCAAATAAATAAACAAGAGGCGTTGAAATGGACATGCCCTCGTCCACGTCCACCAGAGCAGTCGCTGCGCCTTACAGCTGGACAAGGGGAAGCGAGCCGGCTCCGTGGGAGCCAGCGCAGTGATCTGGAACTAGGTTGTTGCTATAGCAACACCAAATGATGGACAGATTTTTTTTTTTTTTTTCATGTGTTGTGGTCTACTGTGATAAGAGCTTCCAGGATATCCACTGTGTTTTCAAACCTGCTAAAACGTGTACAGTGTGTAATGATGCTAAATGCTGTGTTTCAAGATCAATTTTAAATGCCTTTCTTTTAGAAAGTGAAAAGAGAGTCTGAACTATCTTTAGTTCTAGATAACCATTTGTGCTGCTATCGGTTTTGTTCACTAGCACGTCAAGTCAAAACTCTCATTCCTTGTGCAGTACTTATGTGCTTTAAGGAAGGTCAAATTGAATTAATGAAAAAGTTTAGTGTCCCCTAGATAACAGTAACTTAATGTCAGGATTTGTGTAGGTTCTAAGAAATCAATATAGTAAAAACATGGTAGGACGTTTTTGACTTCCTCTTGTATATGTTTGACTCATTCTCTTAAGAAAATACAGTATCTACACAGCACTTTCATTATGGTTGAAATAAGAATAAATAATGCCCATACTACAGCAGTAGCTCTAGGCAATCAAGATTCAATTCTCTATCTGAGTTTTATGCAAAATGCCCCTGAGTTCAATACATCTAAAATGCTTTTGACACCCCTTAGAAAAATTGTAGGGAGATGCTTAGACCTGCTGAATTCAGAACAAGTGGTTTCCCCAGATCTCTGCCTAGGAAAGACCTTAGTAATTGCTTATACCATAACTAATATCTGAAGAAATCTTAAAACTCAGGCAAATTCTTGATTGAATGCAGATTTGCTTTACTAAGAACCCTAGGCTAAAAGCCATGTGTCTTGAGGCAAAGACCTTCACACTGTTTCTTTTTTTTTTTCTTTTGACCAGTAAGGGGATTGCAAACCTCGGCATGGTGTGGTCAGCACCACACTCAGCCAGTGAGTGCACCAGCCATCCCTATATAGGATCCGAATCCGAGGCCTCAGTGCTACCAGCGCCGCACTCTCCGGAGTGAGCCACGGGGCCAGCCCCATACTGAGTTTCTTAAGTCAACTTTTTATTGAATCATGTTATACTCAGAGAGAAGTACTCATATCATGTATAATCAACTCAATTAATTTTTACCAAAAGAACATACCTATGTAACCAGCATCTAGATTAAAAAGCAGAATAGTATAAGAACCATAGAAGGGCCCTCCCAGTTGGTCACTGTCCCCCAATGGTAACCATATCCTGACTCTATAGGTTAGTTTGGCCTGTTTCTGGACTTTGTATAAATGAAATCACACAGTACAAACTGTGTCTGGATAACTTAACATTATGTGTGTGAGATTCTTCCATCCGCTGCTTATAATGATAGTTTGCTCATTCTTGTCACCATGAGGTATTTTCTCTACAGCTTCATTAAAAATATGATCTGGGTCAACTGTAGGAAACACTTAAGATTTTCAAAATAACTCTTCCTTTATGCTAGAAATCAAAAGTGATAACAGAGGGTTGGGAGGTAGAAATGTGTTTTTCTTTCAAATCTGAGTGCTCATATTCATTTTTATTGTTTCTGTGGAAGAGTAAACATCAGTCATACTTGCCTTAGAGCACAGAAAAGCATAGAGAAATATTAATATTTTAAAATAACTTTTTGTGTATCCCATGTTCATACACAAAACATGGCAAAGCATAACATGTACACGATATGTTCAAATCCCAAAGATTTCTTCACTTTTTTGGTTTCTAAAATTTAAATTTGTATGAGGTTTTTACAGATAATTGATAAATTGATAAATTTAAATCCCTTGAAGAAGCCAAGGAACAAAATTCTAAGATGAATTCCACAGGATTTTGATCCAAAAAGCCTCAAATTTTTCCAATCCCCTAAAAACAAGCACACAATAAATACCACAAAGCACAATAGATCATTCAGTGTGGGGGATAAAGTAACTGAGAGAATGTTAACTCGCCACAGAAAAGGCTTCTCTGATTTAATGTGTATGGAAATGAATACCTTGCCTTTAAAGTTACTTTTGTTGTGTGTCACTGAAGCACTGTGTCTTTGTTGGGAGATACAGGTGGATGCGCTGTGTGATAAAAGGGGGAATAATTCTCTTCTGACACCTTCATCCCTGGGTTTTGTGATTCCTATGAATAGAAAGCCTTGCACTTGAAACAGCTTATATTGAAAAGTACATAGGACAAATACAATTATATCTACTGTAGAGATGATGACAGAGACGTTTGAGGTGACTGAAATGACAATTTAAGACAGAAACTTAACTCTTTTGACTCCTAATCTAGTGCCTTTTCTCTATAATACTTCCTCAATCGGTTAGATTTTTTTCAGTTTTTTAAAGACATCCTGAGATTTGCTAGGATTATTTCAGTGAAGTACTAATTGATTTGTTCTTTTTTTCTAAAAGGTCTAAATGATTTTTGGAAAGGGAAAATGATAAACTGCCAGCATGAATATTTTCAAATACATGACCAGTCAGAAGAAGCAAGAATTCTATGCCTCTGGACCAGTAGTATATCTTCAGAAATGTCCCCATTTTTATTATTATTGTAGGGGTCACCAAGAGACAATTTGTAAAACTCCAGAATAAATATATTATTTTGAGAGCCTTCAACATCTTACCAAAAGCATAATTCTAAATTTAGACTGCTTTCTTGGAGATTGCTTGTACAAATTTTACCATATCATCTAAAAGAAGATAAGATGATCAACGCTTCCTTCAGATGCATAATATTCTCAAACTCATTTCCATGAAGAAAAATGTGACCTCTGTATCTAAAGGCAAATATAGACCAAGGCTTAAAAGTCAAACTTAATTCTATTTATTACACTCTGCTGCATTAACCAATGAAACAAACACAGACCATATTTTCTTCTGAATGTAGGAGCTTTAGAAGCCAAGGGGAAAGAAACTATTAAATACTTTATCTTACATTTACCACAAAGGATTTGAAAATAAAGGTCAATCTGAGGTCAAGACTATCTGTGAGACTTTGGGCAAGCTCTCCATTTCTCTGATCTCAGTTCCCTTATATATAAAGTAAAAGTATTTGACTATATGGTCTAAGTTTCCTTCCAGAACTAACATGCGTTGATTCTTTTTCAGAAGTAAATCAAGTTGCGAAAGCCAGGAAGGAGGTCAAATCACAGGCCAGGAACTCAGGCGACTATGGTTAAGGGAAGGCAAAGGCCTGGCAAGCCAGCAGCAGGTTAGAATAAATAATTAGATCTCCAGGGATTTCAGGAAGGGATTCTGGATCAAGGAACAGCAATAAATGTACAGCAATGAGCCTAATCCTTGTGTCCTTTGAGTTTCCACCAAGTAATGGTATGTGCAGGAGACAATAGGCACAAGGAACTGTGTCTGACGCATGCCGAGGAAGAGCTCGGGGGACATAAATTGCAGCAGTCTGTGGCTCCTCCACCCCATCAGAGGGGAGCAATCCAGAGAAGGATATGGGATTTGCACTTTTTAAAATAAACTTTTTAAATTCTAGAATAGCTTCAGATTTACAAAAAAAATTGCAAAGATAATACAGAGATTTCCCATATATCTCACCCAGGTTCTCCTATTATTACCATTATACAATTTTATAGTACGTTTGTCACAGTTAATAAGCCAGTATTGATACACATTATGAACTAAAGTCCATATTTTATTCACGTATCCTTAGTTTTTACCTAATGTTCTTCTTTTGTCCCAGGAGCCCATTCAGGACGCCACATTAGATTTTGTTGTCACACCTCCCCAGGCTCCTTCTGGCTACAATGGTTCCTCAGAATTTTCTTGTTTGTGATGACCTTGACAATTTTGAGGAGTATTTTGTAGAAGGTCAGCTTGGGATTGTTTAACATTGTACTGATGATTGGAGTGGGGCTCTGGGTTTGAGGGAGAAAGAAACAGAGGTAAAGTATGGTTCTCATCACGTCATATCAAGGATATGTACCATGAACGGGACTTACCACTGTTGATGTCAACTTTTGCTTTTAACCAGCGAAGTGTTTGTGTGATTTCTCCACTGTGAAGTTACACTCTTTCTCCCTTTCTTATGGTTGTCTTTAGAAGGAAGTCACTATGGGTCACCCACACCCATGGGTGGGGAGCTCTGCTCCAGCTCCTTGATGGCAAAGCACCTACACACATTATCTGGAACACTTCTACACAGATTTGATTTTTTGCTCCCATTTATTTATCCAATGATTTATTTATATCATTATGAACTCATGGATATTTACTTTATACTTTGAGTTATAATCCAAAACTAATTTATTTTCTTGTTCAGACTGTTTCAGTTTGCACCATTGGCAGCTTTTTAAGTTGGCTCCTGTGTCCCTTTGACATACCACCATCGTGGGTTTTGTTCGTTTGTTCATTCATTAACTTCCTAAATTTCTGGGATCTTGGATGTGAATTTTGACAAGAATAGTTTACCTAGGACAATTTGGTCCTATGCCTAATGTTTCACTCTTTAGCTCTTTGTTCTGGTTAACTTTGAAATTATCCAGACATTCTTTACACTTAGATATTTTCAGATTTCACTTAGATAACAGTGAACAAAATATGAGATTCCTTTCTAATTGCCTTAGCCCCAGGGCTGTGTCCTCATTCCCTGTTACATGTTACGATCATCTTGAAGATATACCTCTATTCAGCTCTGGGAAAGGGTTTCTTTAATGTGTTTGATAAACGTTATTCGTACAATTTTTTTGTTTTCTGTTTCAAGAACTCTTATTAGTTAGATCACTTCCTGGATTGATCCCCTTAAATTTCATGTCTTTTACCTTTTTTCTTTCCTTGTCTTTTTGTTCTACAAAGAGATCTTCTTATCCTTATATTCTGAGTGTGTAGACAAGCATATACTCAAGTATATATGCAAGTATGTGTGCACACATATATATACAAACACACATACTTGTACACATACACATACACACATGAAATCTGTTTCTCTTTCGTGGCATCCAATTCTTGTTTCTTGTTTTATGGATGCAATCTCCTGGAATCTTTCTAGGGATACTAATTACAGGTTGTAAAACATCTCTTCATTATCTGATGTACTTCTGTTTTTTTACAGGATCTTTTTTTCCTAAGGTTTGGTATAATTTATTTTAGCATTAATTACTTTTCAAATGTCCAGTGACCCTTGATTTTTTTACTTATATTTTAAAATGTGGCAATAGGAAGAATACCTGAAAGCTCTGAGTTATGTAGACAGGTCTTTTGACCTTCAGCTTAATTTTGTGCTTCAAGAGAAGCTTTTATGAGATAGAACTTCTAAACACAAACAACACCACCCCTCCTAGCTGCCCTAATTTTTTCCAGAGAGTCAATCCAGTACCTTCAGAGAAGAATCATCTGATTTACTACACTGAGATAACTACTTGGCTGCAGGCAAGTACGGGTGGAAACCATTAAAAAAAAAACAAACCCTAGTTTATAGTTTTTCAGCATGGATTATCATTTCTATCCCCTTTTCTCTGTTTAACCAATGGTATCTGCATCTCCAAGAGCAGATTCTCAGGTGGAGCAGGACAGTTCCTTTCACCAGCAGAGCTCCTTTCGTGCAAAGTGCTTGAGTTTATCTTCAGGATAAATGCCTAGAAATTGAATTGTTAGGTCAAAATGTATGCAAGCTTGTAATTTTGATAGGTACTGACAGTTTACCTACAAAGAGGTGGTTCTAGCCTATGCTCCCACACATAAAAATGAGCATCTCACCGAAACATTGTGTCAGCAAAATTTTGGAATTCTACCAGTCTGATTAATAAAGACAATATTTCAGTATAGTCTTATTTGTGTATTTGCATTTATCTTCTTACAAATGAGGCTGAGGTGTTTTTTGTTGGTTTTTTTTTTTTTTTTTTTTATTTAGAAGCCACTTATATTCTCTTCCTGTGAATAATCTGTTCAATTCTTTCCCTAAGTGCTCTGTTGTTCATTTCTTTAATTGAATTACAGAAACTCTTTATATATTAAGGAGATTAACATTTTAACTTTGTTATAAATTGCAAATATTTGTTAACCATGTTATGGTTTGTCTTTTGTCAGGGTTTATTTTTTTTTCCTGAGAAAATTTTTTCATTTTTATACAATAAAATGTATTCTTTTTCTTAATGGCTTCCGGAGTATGCTTTACAGTTAGAAGAAGCTTGGCTTCTTTAGACTAATAAAAGGATTATCTCATGTATCTTCTAAAACATTTCATAGTTTCATATTTTTATAATTAAGTCTTTTATCCATTTGGAACATATCCTGGAGTTTAGTGCAAGTTATGAATCTACTGTAGACTGTGTGACTCTTTTACAATATTGGTGCCTTTCCTTTAGAAGAATTATACTTCCCTATGTCTTCATGTCAGATTTGACCATGTGACCTGCATTGGCCAATTAAAAGTGAGCTGAGGTGGTATATGTCACTTCTGGCAGAAGGTTTAAGAGATGATGCATCCTTTGCTCTGATCTCTCTTTTCTCTCCAGCAAGGCAACTGGCAGTGTGCCAGATAGAGGCTGGGATTCCAGACTAAGGGTGGTGATGACTGGAACAGAACACAAGCCTGCCCCGTAATGCATGAGAAGTAAACCTTTGTTAGCTTAAATTAAGCCATTGAAATTTTAGGGTCATTTTTACCACAGCATAACCTAAATTCTCTTTCTGATGTAGAATTTAACTTCATTTTTTCCCAGATATCTGCCTAGGACTCATATCTCAAATTATTGAATATTTTGTCTTTCCTCATTTATTGTATGCAAAATTTGAATTAGGGTCAATTTCTGAGCTTTGTTTTCTATGTTCTTTGTTTTTCATTGGTCTGTCTAGTCATGCAGCAATATAAATGCAACAATACAATACTGTTTTAATTTCTGAGGCTCATAGTATCTTCTTATATCTGCTAAAAGTAGTTGACTTCTATTTCAGAGTTTTGTTCACTATTCTTTTTTATTTTTTTCCGTGTACACTTTCATATCATCTATTAGCCAGCTTTAAAATCTATCCTTTGACTGCAGGTATTAAAAATTATTTTTTTCTTAACTCCTTTCCCCTTTGCCCTTTTAGTTTTATCAGTTGTCTGATTTCTACATTACTAGGTTTTTTAACATCCACATTTGAGTAGTCTTTGATTTGATGTAAACATGCAATACTTACTTAAATCTTTTCATTGTGGTTTCTCTCAACAACTCTTGGTTAGCAAAAGAGCATCTTCCATTAACTTTCTTTTGATGAGCCCAGACAAATAATGTTTCCTGACTCTGCACAAGTTCAAAACGATTTGACTATAGTCCTTATACATAAAGGACACATTGACTGGATATAAAATCCTTAGCTCATTCTTTGGATGTCTTCATCATGTTGCAAAATTGCTGTTGAATAAAACAAAATAAACTTGATATTTTTCCCCCTATATGAGGGTACTTCAAAAAATTCATGGAAGGATTAGTATTATATTTTAATTCTATTTTTTCATAAGCTTTTTGAAGTACCCTTGTATTTCTTGTTGCTTGGCTGCATTAAAATTTCTTTTTTTTTACCTTTGAAGTCCAGTGGTTTTACAAGAAGATGTCTCAGGTTGACTGTTTGGGATAAATATAATCTAGGGCATGATGTAACCTTTAAATATAGATTCAAGTCTTTTATTAATTCAGGGGAAATTTTTAATGTATTATATATTTAAATACATTTTTAGTTCTGTTATTTTGGTTTTCTTCTTCAGCAACTCACATGTTGGATCTCTTTTGCCTGTCCTCTATATTTATTTTCTCTTTCTAATCTCTCTCTCTCTCTCTCACACACACACACACACACACACACACACACACACACACTCACACACAATCACACGTGCACGTTTTTCAAATAATTGAATGTAAGCTGCAGACATTGTGCCTTTTCATCCTACATGTTATCAGCACGTTCCCTTACAACAAGGACATTCTTTTATGTAACCATGGAACAATTTTCAGATTGAGGGAATGTAATATTGATACAATAGTATTATTTAATTCACAATCCCTATTCAAATCGCATAAATTATTTCAATAATGTCAATCGTAGTGAGTCTCCCCACTCATCCCCAGTCCAGGATTTGATACACGGTCACACATGACATTTAGTTATCATGTCTCTTTAGTCTCCTTTAAGTTGTTCTGTAGAATACCACTCAAGGTGGGTAACTGGATGGTTCATCATGGTTAGTTACAAGTTGTAATTTTTGAGAGAAACACCACAGAAATGATGCTGTGATCTTTTCAGTGAACCCATATAAAGAGGTACTTGATCTTGGGTTGCCCCAAAGTTAATTTTGATCTTTTCAAGAAGATGGCATTTACAAGTTTTCTCCACTGTAAAGTCATTATTTTTTCCTTTTGTAATTAATGAATGTCTTCTGGGGAGACATTTTGATGGAAACAGAATATTTGCCTAGTCTCAAACTTTCACTCCCTTGTTCCAGCTTGAATCAATTGTTTCTATAATGGCTGCCAGACAGTGATTTCCTAATTCTATCATTTCTTCTACTTTTCTTCATTGACCCTCTATAGTAAGGAAGAGTTTTTCCTCCTTTTTGCTTTTTTATTTATTTATATTAGTAGGGATTTATGGATTCTCATTTTATTCAATGAATAATAATTCTATTTCTATAATTATTTAATTTGATGCTCAAATTGCCCCCGAATTCACCAGTGAGAATGTCCTTAACATGGTAAGTTGGCTCCCAGGGCCTTCTGACACATCCTCATCATTCTTTGGTCACCTTCTTACTTCCTGGCACAAAAGGATATTCTAATACTCATCTTGTATTTTACCCACCACAACCGTAGAATCAGCCTTTTCTCTAAGAAAGCCATTTGTTTCTTCAAGCCATTTTATTAGAGAATGGTGTTTAGAACTCATGATCTGGGTGCTTATTGGAGCTAAGGAACACTCTCCCCAGGCCCCCTCAGCAGGCACAGGTAGGAGATACTATATATGAACTATGTGCGTGTGTGTATAATCATGAGGGTTTCTTTTAGTATATTCATTATTACAAAGAGTAATTTTTATTTATGCCCCTTACCCAACCTATCACTCCCCAAATCCCCACCCACCCTCCCCCGTCTCTATTGTCCCTAGGTTTGCTCTCTCCTTCTGCAAGTTCAGTGTATTATTGTGGCTCTTCCTTCCTTCCTTCCTCTTTCTCACAGGTGCCTTCCACTGCACCCCACACCACAGGGTCCATTCTAACCTCCACCCTCACACATGTGGAAATCGGTTCTTCAACAGGCAAAAACCTGAGGCCCATTATCCTCAATATATTTACCTGTTTACTGAATCCTAAAATACTCAGAAATAGTTTCAGAATTACTAACCCACATGACTGTGAAAAACGATGAGACCAATTAGAATTCAATACATGTACACTATTTTTATCTTTAGTCTGAAGCGTGTAATCAAAATACTATGTTCATGTTCAAAAGGTATTTGGGCTAGTGTCTCTCCCTTCCCCCCTTTTATATTTTTAGCACTTTTTCCTATTTTCTTTCAGTTTTCTCATTTCTACTCTCTCTGTCACTTAATTTTGTGTGTGTGTGTGTGCGTGTGTGTGTATTTGGTGATGGTTTGTTGCTTCATTTGATTCCTGTCTGGAGTTCTGTTAGGCTGTGTTTGATATTGTCCTGCTATCTTCCATCTCTTTCCTGAGTTCTTGCACTTATGCTTCATCGTATACTTTTTTAAAAGCAATTTCTTTTAAATTAATAAAAATTTAATATTTCGCAATTTTGTTCTCTCCCATGGCAACAATTTTCTGGTGAATACCCTTTCTCTTTGGGTAATCTTTGTTGCTCTTTTTTTTTCCTTTCTTTGATAGCATCTTTGTGCAGATGTTGTACATAGAGGTTCTAGTTCCTTTTCTCATACACTGTTGCTATGACTGGGCATTTTTGAGCCAACTATCTGCAAGGTATCTGCAAGAGATTTTTGTAGGAGTGAAGCCAGAATAGTATTCCAGATTTGTTGGTCTGCACATGCTGTCTGCTGCTCAGCCTCCGCATGCAGCTGCTTCCTGCAAAATTGTTTCTATGCAGTTCTGCACTTGGTTCACCTCCTTCGCTTTTCTTTACTGAGTCACTCCATTTCTATACTCTCTTTTTTCACAAACCCCCCAGCCCCCCCCCCCACGGGGGGGAGCTACACTCTCTCAGACTTTACTTTTGTTAGCACTTTTTAAGATCTGCTGCCACTGAGCTCTGCTGTTGAGAGCTTTTGTAAAAAGTTGCTACATGTAGAGGTTTAGACTCCTAAAGATGATGTTTTCTTAATTCCAAGACCTTTAAATTTTACAGCTTCCTACTGCCAAGAGCTAGTAGCTATTTTCTCAAGGAACTAACTGAAATGTATACAATAGATTCCTCAAAGACAGTGGCAAATATGTTTTTTATGGATTCCAAATTTTCTTAGCCTGGCTACTCAGAGTATACAGCCTGAGGCATAGCTTATGCAGAACTGCTTTATTAGGAAGTGTGATCTCATGGACCAGACGTGAGGAAAAGAGAAATAGCAAGGAATAGGGAAGAGACAGCAGAGGAGGGCATTTCCCATCTGCCGCCACTTCACATCAAGCATGCCTGACTTCATTTTTCAGTTGCTGTCTTTTGAGAAGCCCTTTATGTAGCTATTTTTTTATCACAGTCTGTTCACAGAAGAAAAGGGAAAAAAAGGATCCACTGTTTCCCATATCCCATTGATCAAAGGTTTGCTCTTCAGAGTGTCAATTTCCTCCCTCCTCCAAGTTGCACATGCGTGGCCACTGCTATGGTATAAATGCTTGTGTCTCTTGCAAAATTCATGCTGACACTTAATCCCCAATGCAACAGGATTAAGAAGTGTGAACTTTGGGGGGTGATTAGCTCATGAAGGCTCCACCTTCATGAATGGATTAATGCTCTATTGAAAGTGCTGGAGGGAACTAGGTGGGCCATTTTTGCCCCTTTACCTTCCTCCATGTTGGTACTCAACATTCAAGCACCAAACCTGCCAGCACCTTGAAGTTGGACTTCCAGCTTCCAGAACTGTGAGAAAGACATTTCAGTTCCTTACAAATCACGGTTTCATGTATTTTGTTATTACAGCACTAACAAACTAAGGCAGCAAACTGAGACCACGGTTCTTACACCTCAGAGTCAACAGGGAAGCCCAGATCATTGTTGCAGGTGGACAAGCAAGAATGACTAGCAAATTGTGGCCACAGGAAGTCAGTTGTGCAGATTTGTCTTAGCCACACATTATGGTTCACAGAGTACGGATTAGGCCTACGATTGCAGTGTAATTAATAAAAGCACCACCTTTCACTCTAAAAACTCTTTTGAATTGTATGGTAGATAATATGGTTGCCTATGAAGGATCAGTGGTGGATGAGCCAGGAAGAACCGGCTAATATCCTGGAGACAGGTGAGTCCGAGAATATCAGGAGTGGCACAGAAGAGGTGTCCGAGGCACAATCTGGAGCATCTTTCTGGATCTCTCTTACCTTCAGGTAGACTCTAGTCAGTCACGAACTCTGGGAGGATGAGAATGGCTTTTCCTTTATTCAGAAGTGTTAATTCTGATGTTTTGGGAACCTCACTCTCTTTTCCATTTCTCTGTGAATATCTTTAGATATTCGTATAAATAAAATGGCAAAATGCACCAGGGTAGGGTGGAGTGCTGAGCCGCTATCCCAGAGGAGGAAATGAGGTGTTTGTGCAGATGAGATATCCAACGTGACCTTGGGCTGTAGCCTCAACCTACAATTTCAACCTAAAAAGGATCAACTTTTAATATTATTTTAATGCTGATATGCACTGAGTTTCATTAACTAGCTCATAATATACTATTAAAAAGTATCTCTCCTCCAAACTACTTCAAGAAAATGCATGCAATTTGGAAAGTGTTACATAATGCTAAATTGAGCCAAATCTAGAAAGAGCACTATCAAGAAAATTTTATCTTCCTAAAAAATTTCTAAATATTTTCAAGCAACCCAGACATAGTATCCAAAGTACTGCTATGCTCACTGTAATTTTGGCTTCAAAGGTAAAAGTTAATTGGATATATTGAAAGCCTCAATGAAACTGCAAAGGTAAAAGTAATCCATTTTAATCACAAAATGTCTGGACAATGTCATGGTCAGCAATCATCCAAAATGTAGACCATGAGTTGTTCCAATATGCAAATCACAAAGCAAGGGGCAAGATTTTTCAAAATGTGTGCTCTCTTCCACAGACTTGAATTTGCATTTAAAAGCTCAAAAATAAATTTCTGAAAGATCTGGTCACAATGCCAGCAAGGAGAAGCAAACCAAGAGATGCATTAGTTATTAACTGCTAAAAAGCTTTTTCATATACTAATTGCTAAGGCACAAAAAAAGGGAGTTGGGATAGGTGGGTCATGGAGTCTCTTTAATCAACATAGTCAAAAGACCAAAAAATTGGGAAATGAGTTGAGAACGAAATGATTACAGGTAAAATACTGGAAAATAAAAACTATGAGAACAGTCTGTGCTTCCTTGTTCTATGTAGATATACACTATTTCCTTGATTCTATGACATCAAATAGAAGATGCATCACTAATTTAATAATAGACTTTAAGAGAAAAATATGCATATTTTTGGTTTTGGTGGGTTATTTTTTCTTAACTAGCCAATGATAGCATACATATCACATACTAATTCATCATTCTTTCCTTCTGTTATAATAGGTTTCTTACTTTTAGAGACTAAAAATTATTCTAAAAGATTTTAGGATTACAATGACACATTGTCTTTCAAAATCCATCCTTGTTTTTATTGACATATTTAGCAGCTTTAGGATTAACAGCATAATTTTGAAACATTCCAGAAAATATTAGGGTTTTCTCTGAATTCCCTATGATTAAATGTATATCTTAATTTTTTGTCTTGTTTGAATCATATTTTGCTGAAAGTTATACTGTTCCTCTTCAAAGTCAGATAGACATTTTGACAGAAAGGTAATCACTGTCTGAGTGACAGAAATATGAATCAATTATATCAACCATCTCAAGCTCCTACTGTAAGAGTTTTGGCAATTTCTACTCGCTTTGATTATATTGCCTGGAATATGACAGGCATACAAAATGGATGTATTTTTGAAACTATAGTTGTAAGGCTATATTTTTTAAATATTTTAAGCAATGAATTTCAAATCCAAAACCAAGCTAAACTTCCAATACTTCTACTACTATTTCTATTGTAAATCACTCAATGGATATATTTAGAGGATGCAAAATACTTTCAAGACATGACAAAATTCATGAGCAATACTAATCAATGTTAGCCAATAATCATTTACAGAGAACTTCTATTTCTGCCTGTGATGGAGTAGCTTGTAGCTCCCATTGAGAATACCTTCAAATTCTGGGTAAAATTTATTTAAAAATCCATTTGAAGGAATTGGAGAGTGGCTGAGGCAGACAGGATTTGAGTGTCCATATTTTGGAAAGAAGGTAAGTTAAGTTCCTGAGGTGCATCTATCTGTCTATGCATTGCTTTTATTCTCAAAATATGTTTAATTCATGGCTCGTAGCAAGAGTCTGAGAAGCTGTCAGTGGGTGACTGGCAGGAGCAGAGATGCCAGTGGAGCTTTAGGGACATCAAAAACCTAAAAAGAGAAAAATTGGAGTTTAGGCCTGCCAAGGTAGCCAAGACAGATTTCACAGAATCAGCACCAACTTTGTTAATTTTCTGTTATCACTTGTTTTTGCATTGATTTCTGCATTTATCAGCTTTTTTTTATAGACAGCATAGAGTTTGCTCTGGCTTTTGTATCCAGTCTGCCTTGTAAATCTCTGCCTTGTAATTAGAGTGTTTATATCATTTACGTTAATAGCAATTGGTGATAAGGTTGAGCCTAAGTTAACCATTTCGTTATTTCTTTTCTATTATTTCCATCTGTTTTTTGTTACTCTGCCTCTTTCTCTGCCTTTTTCTAACACTTTTTCTTTCTCATTCAGAGAAAAAGCACTTTAACTTGTTGTGCAATCTAGGAAGCTATTAAACAAGTGCTCAAGGGGCATAAGTAAAGCAGGCTCAGAAGGTGTGACGCATGCATCCAGAGACATTGTCTTCCTGAGCAAAGGAGGGAAATTGAAGGAAGGGAGCTGAGAGTTACCAGGGATTCCCATGCCTAGGCTTTCTGCCCTGTTTGTGCAGATCTTCATTCACAGCCAAAGTAAAAACTACCCTTTGTGGTAGTCATTAGTGCTGTTTAGAAGTATTCTGGTTCTTTTCCTTCTAAGCCCATGGCAAGATTGTACTTCCCTTTCGCCTTGAAATTAGGTGTGAACATGTTACTTGCTTTGGTAAAGGAACATGAGTAGAAATTATAGCCATCACTTCTGGGCAGAAGCTTTAAGAGCAAAGCACAGGAACTACACATTCTCTCTGCTCCACCCCAGAGACTCCATCAGCTGTGCACAGTCAGTCCCGCCAGCCTGAGTGCCTGAGTAGGCACTACTAACCTCCTGCCAACCAGGTTAGAAAGGTAGGGTAATAAGACATTAACTGTGCTGTGGTAATCCACTGAGATTTGGAGTTGCTTGTTACTACAGCACAACATAACTCATTCTGTCTGATATACTCCCTAAAACTTCTTATGTGAGATAATGCAGATCGTGTAACTTTGAGCATGCACACACACACAAACAAACACACAATCTGAGTTTCTTCTTAGCCATGGTTACGTTATATTTTATTAATACTCATATTCTGATTGTGCTTTCATCCTCAATTTTATTCAACATAGGATTTAATTTTTTAACTTCAGAAATTATCATACAAATATTTAGAATTACATGCTTTTGGTTATCGATGCTTTCTTTTTAGTCCTCTTTTATAGTTACACCTTCTGTTCTCAATATTCAGTTTAAAATTATGTATTCTTGGAAAAACTTAAACTAATCCATCAAGAGGAAAGTTATGGGAAAGGCTACTTAATATTCCTTATATAATTTTTACATTTTCTCAAACACAAGAAACTTACTAAAAACACATTTTGCCGATGAAAAAGATAAATATTGGGCTCCTTAAGGAATAGAATGTGAATCCTTCTTATCTATATTTTTGTAATTGATCTGTAAATTACAGAGTAAATATCCTTAGCCTGCACCAGACACTAAGATCTGCTAAGTAGATAATAAAGCTCCAAATCAATAAAAATAACGTGTATAGAATCATAAAATTATAAACCTTCTTCATTAATTCAACATATATTTATCTAACATAAATTTATTTAACACCTGCTCTATGCCAGGCATTGTGGATTCAGTGGCAAACCTGACAAAGCCCTTCATCACATCAACTTGCATTCCTATAGAGGAGTCAGATAATAAATATATTTTTATAGTATAAAATACACAATATAAAACCTTAAAGATCTTTGGGTACTAAATATCCTCAGAAGTCTCCGTTTTCACTCTGCCACTCGTCTGTCTCAGCACCTCTGTGATTCTGCTGCTTAATGACTCCACACCATTTCCCTTCTTCTGACAGCTGGTTTTCCCACTTCTCCCCAAACATTCCATCTACATCATGGTTTCTGGTTAGTCATAATTTTTATTTACTCATAACTTGACCTTCCTCCAGGCTCTTATTCTACTTCATGGCCCTTCTTGAATCATCCTGATAGTTTCAGAGCCCAGTTCCAGCTCCTTGTATCTCTCCACATTTCCCAAGCGAGAGGTTCAGCTTTGTCCAGCAGGCCTTAGCATAAGCCACTTAAATAGCGTGAAGAGCATCCAAAGTCGGATGAGGCTCCCGCCTCAGTCAGTCGTAGCCTGAGGAGTAACATCTTCCCCCCACGCAGAATGGACCAAGGAGGACATTTCCTCAAAAAAGATTCAGGAGTGGAGACATGTCCCTTGAGGAGGCAGTGAGCATAGGCCCTGATTATTCTGCCAGTTATAAGTATACAAAGAAAAAACTTCTACTCAGACTACAGGTTTTTAGCTACCTATTAAAGCCAAGATAAGGATGGGGAGACCCTTTATGTTACAATGGCAACGTAAACGAAAACAAAATTAATGAACTTCAATTTAAACATCAGCATATCAAACATGATGTGGTGTTTTAGCAGGACAGGTGAAAAAAATCCTCTTCAGGAAGAAAACAAAACAAAACAGAAACTGACACTATAAACCTATGGAAAATCTATATCTGTTAGAGATGGTCAGCTCTCATCTCTGCACTTCAACAAAAAATAAATAAGACTGAAGATCATCAAAATGAGAACAACTGAAATGATTAAGGGGATTGGTGGGCTAAACAATTAAAACTACTCAGATTGGAAAGTCAAAGACTGAATATACAGTCAACAGCCAGGGCACATATGACAGCAGGACTCCTACCCACAGTCTGTAGCAACCAGCCTCGGAAGCCAAACCACCACCTCTGCAGCCGCCAGCACAGGATGCTCAGGACTCGGCCACTGACTGGCAGCCTCCCTATGTTTTGCCACACAGGCCAACGAGAGGAAACCCAGCTATGATCCCAAACCAATCACAAAGGATGCCCCATTTCTGGTTAGCCCATCTCCAGCTTCCCCAGCCAACAGCCTCCAGTACCTGAATCCTTCCCTTTTGTTCCACAATCGAGCTTTTATATTCCCACCTGCCTTTAAGTCTCTGCCAAAAGCCAGCGATAGTGACTTACTCCCTGTTATAGGCAGCTCTAAATAAATAGCCTCCATTTATTTTCCATTAGAGGTCTTCACTTATTTCCACAAGAAAAAAGTTTCAGAGGTAAAATGACAAATGTCTATAAAATCAGGAATGATACAGTTAGGGAGAGCAGAGACAATAAATTTTGTTCTTTAGGGAAGATGTAATAAGTTACTCCATGTCTCTTAAATTTAAGGTCAAGGTCAGGAAATGTTCCCTATGAAAATGATGTAACAAAGTAGGTGTGTCAAATGGTCATAAAGGAACCTATTCTTCAGATTTTACTTGTAGAGTTGATATTGCTATATACAAGATTACCTCTATTTCTTCCAAAATCAGCCTGTCAAAACAATTTGATCAAGAGACCAATAAGTAATAAATCCACAGTGAGATGCAGAAATCAAGATATATGAGGGTCAATTCCAGTCCAAATCCTGTCTCTTCCATGAAGCTGTTCCATATGTTTTCAGCACACGCAGCACTCTGAGACCATCCACATTTTAAAAGCATTTAAAAGTTCTTGTTTTCAAGTTTGCACTTACGAGATTGAGCTTTTAAAATGTAGCACTGATCTGTAACATCCATACAATTTTCTATGTACTCCACTTCTAGGAGATATTTCAAATTTTTCCTTTCTGATAGGAAAAGTCTTTCTTGATACAGATTTTACTAAAAAGAAGCATGAGAATGTTTTGGAGGAAAAAATCCACACACACACACAAAAACAGTTACATAACTCGCTCAAACACATACAGTGAACAGTCTGTGATAGTTGGACTGTTCTCCCGTGGATTTTTACCTTAACTTATTAGCTGTCCCTGTTCAAAGCACGTAACTTTATAGAGGCAACATAGAAACAAAGGCTAGATTCCCAGGTATGCTACTGGATGTTTCTTTGTGAGATGCTAATGAAGAGATTTTGTTTGTGTGTTTCCTAAGTTTTAAACACACACACACACACACACACACACACACACACACACACACACACTACCAATAGTTCAAACAAATTCTTCGTTAGTATTCAAAGGCTTTCTAGCCCCTGCCCTCCTGCTTGGGAGTCCTTCCACTGACCACTGCAGCTGCACCTGCCCCAACCTCTGCGAAGCCCTTCTCATGCTAGAGGCATCTCAAAATCCCCCCACTTACCCAGAGGTCTCCTTGCTCTATTAACCTTCCCCGGAGACCTTAGGAAACTCTTGTCTATAGTATTTTGTCCTTCCTTTTCAATGGTTTTAAAAAGTCAAAATCTTCTCTTTTTTTAAATAGCAATTTAACATTCAGTTGTTTTGAAGTCTCCCCAGTCAAAGACTACACAAGTGACAGTTCTTCCAGCACTCTCACCCACATGGGCCATATGTTATATTTTGGATAGGCAAGATGTTAAGTACAGCTCTAATAAATGCAGTGAGGAGGAATGAAGTCAGGAATCCCGATATTTTCATTTACTGTTTAACCATGATTTTGCCTCACTGTACCAAACAAAGATGGACGACTCTGAGCAAGAGAGGGGAAAAACAAACAAACAAAAAAAAACGCACTGCCTATTTGTTTTTATTGTTTGTTTGTTTGTTCACCATTTTGTGAACACATATGCAAAGTTTAAACTCTATTACTTCATTCTAGTCTCTCTTTTATTGTTCATTTAGCTTTTTTACTCATTTTTTTCTCTTCTTTCATATTCTCATATCATACCTCAAATATAGAGAAAGAAATAGGGAAATACTTATTGGATAATAATTCTCAGATATGTTTTTAAAAGTGGATCCTACTTGCCTTGGACTCGTGTTTCACATGTTACCATCAGGCTGAATGTGGTGTTTGTTTGTAATTCAAGAATACTGATGTGATTGTTGAGTGAAAAGAAAAGCTAAGGAGGAATATATCTTGCTTGTTTGATTTCAAGTAGGTAATCCCAAATCACTCTTAACGCTGACAAAAGAGCCACTCTCAGGCACTCTGCCTGTCAATGGTGCCAAACATTCAGATGAAACCGGAAAAAAGGAATCAGTTAAATGACCTGTCATTCAACAGTCATAAAGCAACACACCCAGGTCTTTGGAAACATCGGACACAAACTTTTGATGTCATTTTAGTAGCTAAAATCCTCTGAAAGCTGCCTTGTGTTTCTCACATAAAAATTGTAGTATCTTCTGTGCAGGATGACAGAGAGAAGGGAGGACACTATGAAGAGTGGTCCTAGGGGCTGGGACATCATCTAGCAACACACAGGAGAGAGACTCCATGAGGTGCAGTTCTCAAGACATAAAATAGGGGCACTACCAAAGACAGGCTAACAGCTCACATTTGAAGGCTCACTGTACACCAGCAAGGGGCCACATGCTCCACACACAACACCTCAGTTAAGCCTCAAAACCACACCAGGACGTAGCTTGTACAGCTATGATTACTACTAATACTACTACTACTAACAGTAGTTATAACCTATAGAAGGACTGCTGTATATCATGCACTGTTGTAAGAACTTCACATCCCCATTCAGTCAGTTAGTGCTCAGGACAGCCTGTGACACTTGCCCCATTTAATAGAGGAGGGAATTGAGACCCAAGGAGATTGACTCACCTGAATCAGTGTACCTAGAAAAGCCAAAATCCCTGTGAAGCAGGTATTTTCAGAGGTTGCTCCAATGTGTAACGTGCATATATCCCTGAAAAGCTGAGAGGCTCCATCTAGGTGGTCTTCCTGTGGGTTAATGCACCAAATGACAATTACGAATAGCTAATGATTGTGTCAGACAGCGTGCTAAGCACTTTATGGAATGATTGTGAGCCACTGTGCTAAGCACTTCCACATGCACTACATCTCTATATTTTTTAATTTTTTTTCTACTTATAAAATTGAAATCCAGAAGGGTTAATTAACTTGCCCAAAGTCACACAGCCACTAAATGGAAGAGACTGGATTCATGCTGTGAGGTTGAAGTCCTGCAGTAAGTGCTGCATTAAGCACCACCTACATGCTCATTTTTGAGCAAGTACCGTGGCAAGGTCTGGGTTAGGCATTAGAGATGCTGAGATAAAAGAGCAGCTCCTTGCCATAAAGGAGCTAAGGGTGCATCAAGGAAGAAATAACGTAGACCAACAATTAAATGTCTTAAAATGGCTGCTTTAATTAAATGGAGTGGAGCATTAGGAGAGCACCTCATGTAGTACATAGCACTTGACCTACCAATTGAGGGCTACATTAGAAGCTCCCAGGCAGATTGAGTTTAGGCTAAAGGCAAAAAGACATCTGACAGAGAATAAGAATATGCTTTTTTGTTTGAAGTACCAATCATCTTATGATGTCTCAGCTGCGAGAGAGTTCTTTAACATGCAAACATTATTTCAATAAAACCAAAATCTTTTGCATGGGCTTGCACCATATCATGGCCTGGAATGCCTTCTCCTCTCTCCCTTTTCATTTCACCCACCTTCAATTTCTACTCTGCCTTAAGATTCCCTATTCCTAGTGCAAATTTAAATCACACCCTCCTTTTAGGCAGTGCTTATCTCACTATTTTGTTACTGTTTCTTTCCATCTCTGTCTCACCATTGGATTGTAAGCTTGTCTTTGCAAGGTCCATGTCCCCAGGTCTCCCAAACTCCAGCACAATGCAGTTGTTGAGCAAGTAGCTGACAGGAAGCTATGGTTAAGAACAGAACCCAACCTCCTCATCCCCAGAGAAGTTAAACTTGCTCTGGCACATATAACTAGGAAGTAAGAGTCAGGGCTAGCTTTCCCTTGATTTCTGGTCTAGCTTTCCACCACAACATATTGTCCAAAAAACCAAGTGGAGACTCGTTAAACTACTGACCAATGAACATGCAGCTACCAAGTCAAAGAACCAGGACTCCAGTTCAGTTCTCCTGAATCCACATTTAATACTCTCTTATGCAGAAAGTCTGCTATCCTTTGCAAAAATGTAAGGTTATATATATTGAAATGGCACTTGATGAGACAATGATGATGAGACCTGAGGGAAACAATGAATAATATAGTGGTGACAATATCAGTCATCAAACTGAGGAGCATCTATGTGATGGAAGTCAGAGGCTGTGCCTTTTACTGGATGGCTGCCCCAGGAAGCAAAGACATATGCCAAGTCTGCACACCTGGCTCCCTTCCTAGGATCCCTCTTCCAGTTCAGACATAGCCAGCCTTCTCCTAAGCTAGCAAACTCTTCTCTCTCCTACAAGCCTTGCAAGAGGCAACTTAAGATATCAGCACCAAGAGAAGGTCAGGAGGCTTTCAGTTTCTAGTCCAACTTGTAAAAAGCTTGGAAGTTTTCACTCCCAATGTCATAGCAACAACAAAAACTTGCAAACTGAACATTAGCAACTCTCCTTAGATCCATCAGAGAATTGAGGTCACAGGGCAAACTGTCACCCTCAGGCAGATATAGAGAATCACAGCTTACTGGGAGCAGAAGCTCCTGGAGCCATGAAGTGATAGAAAAAAAACTGTAATTGGCGAATTGCTGGAGTCTCAGTATGAACAAGCTTGGGAGATAAATGGGGGGTCCACACACATTTATCAGTTTTAGTTCCACAAGACTCATCAGGTTCTAAGAATGAAGATTGGAATAAAAATTTACTCTTGCTTCTGTCAGGGGGAAAGGTAAAATAACCATCTTGAAATATGCCCAGCACTTTGATCTCCTTAATAAATTCCTGTCCTCAAGGAAAACTATTTTACCAAAGCCTAATTGACTTGGGTTTCACAAGAATCTGAAGGAAGGGAAATACTCAACTCCAGCCCTCTCTATCCATTCTGCTCCTGAAAAGCACTCATGAGGATGACTGCACAGGGCACAAGCTCACAAGATGACTGAGACTTTACAACAGGATACCAGAATGCTTCCAACCAACAAGACACCCAACACCATCTGTAGAGGGCTCACATGAACTACCAGGGGATTATAGCTAAAACAACTGAAGCCCCAGAGCCTATTAGAAGAGGAGTCTCTAGGGAAACTGCATAAACACACCCTAACTACTAAGCAGATAAACATAAAACCTCACACTAAAGACCTATTTACCTAAGTTTCTTTACCAAATAAATCATGTCTGATATTCAACAAAAATTACAAAGCATACTAGCAGGCGAAAAACACAGTCCAAAGAGACAGAACCACATCCTAACCAGACTCAAAAATGACAGAGATTTTGGAGTTATCAGACTGGGAATCTAAAGTAGCAATGACTGATATGCTAAGGGATCTAATGGAAAAAGTGGACAACATGCAAGAACAGATAAGAAATATAAGCAGAGAGATAGAAATGCTAAGAAAGACTTAAAAGGAAATCAAAAACAGTGTAACAGAAATGGAGAATACTTTTGATGTGCTCATCGGTGAGGGATTATAGCTGAGGAAAGATTCAGTGACCTTGAAGACATGTTAGTAGGAAAAATAAAGAGAGAAAAATAAAGTAAACAGAAGAGAATATCCAAAAACTGTGAAACAAATACAAATAGGGTCATATATGCACATTGGGAATACCAGAAGGGGAATAAAGAGAGTGAGGAGTAGAAGCAGCATTCAAAGTAATAATGGCTGAGAATTTTTTTTAGTTAAAAACAGACATTGCACCACAGATCCAGGAAGCTTAGAGAACACCAAGAAGAATAAATACCAAATATTCTACACCTAGACATCTCATATTCAAACTTCAGAAAATCAAAGAGAAAAAGAAAATCATGAAAGAAGCCAGAGAGGGGACAGGAGCAGGGGAACACTTAACCTATAAAGCACCAGAGATAAGAATTACATCAGACTTCTCTCCAGAAACAATGCAAGCAGGAAAAGAGTGGAGTGAAATATTTAAAGTGTTGAAAAGAAAAAAAAAAAAAAACTAACCTAGAATGCTATATCCAGCAAAATTTTCAAAACTTTTTGAAATTTTTCTCAAAAGTAAAGAAGAGATAGACTTTCTCAGAGAAACAAAAATTGAAGAAACTTGTCACCAGTATACCTGCTTTGGAAAAAATGTTAAGAGAAATTCATCAGAAAGAAAAATAATAATATAGGTCAGAAATTCTGATCTACGTAAAGGAAGATAATTGAGAAGAAATAAAGGTAAAACAAAATCTATTTTTCTTAACCTTAATTTATCTAACAGGTAGCAGTTTGTTCAAAATAAATAGCAGCAATGTATTGGGTCATAATAGCTTATCAATAAGTTAAATGAATAATAGAAATGTCATAAATTTCAGGAGAAAGACATTGAGCATATTGTGTTATAAAGTACTTACATTAACCATGAAGTAGTATAGTGTTATTTGAAAGTAGAGTTAGATCAGTAGTAAATGTATATTGCTGACTCTAGAGCAACCATTAAAAAAATGTTTAAAAGAAGTATAATTGATATGCTAAGAAGAGAAAGATAATGGAGTCATATACAATGCTCATTTAAAAACAGAGAACATAGAAAAACAGTGGAAGACAATAAAAGAAACAAAGAAAAAGTACAACGAAAAACTAAGTTATACCTAGAATCACTTTAAATGTCAATGATATAAATATAACAATTAAAAGACACAGACTATTAGAGTGGATAATAAAACAAGATGCAACTAGTTGTTTATAGTAGTCTCTAATGATTCCTTGTATTTCTGAGTTATCAGTTGTAATATCACCTTTTTCATTTCTAATTTTTGTTGTCTCCCTTTTTAGTTAGCCTTGCTTATGGTTTATCAATTTTATTTATCTTTTCAAAAAACCAACTTTTTTGTTTAATTGATCTGTAGTATCATTTTTTGGGTTTCTATTTCACTTAATTCTACTCTGATCTTAATTATTTTTTTCCATCTACTAACTTTGGGTTTGGATTGTTCTTGTTTTTCTAACTCTTTAAGGTGAAGTGTTAGGTTGTTTACTAGCCACCCTTCCATATTTCTTAAGTAAGCATTTAATGCAATAAATTTCCCCTTTAGTACTGCTTTTGCAGTATCCCACAGGTTATGGTATGATTTGAAAATCTGGAGAAAATATATAAATTTTTTGAAACACAAACTACCAAAACTGAGCCAAGAAGACACAGAAAATCTGAATAGATCTATAACAATCAAAGAGATTGAAGGTGTAATCAGCAGTTTCCCAACAAATAAAAGCCCAGGACAGGATGGCATCAATGCAGAATTCTAACAAACCATTAAGGAAGAATTAATGACAATTCTCTACAAACTATTCCAAACACTTGAAAGAGGCCATTCTCACAAACTCGTTCTATGAGGCAAACACCACCCTGATAGCAAAACTAGACAAAGATACAACAAAAAAAGAAAACTACAGGCCAAAGTATCTCAACACAATTAAAACTATATATGACAAACCTACTGCCAATATCATATTGAATGGGGAAAAAATGAAAACATTTTTCTTAAGAACAGGAAAAAGACAAGGATGCCCCCTCTCACCACTCCTGTTCAACACAGCGTTGGAAGTACTAGCCAGAGCAATCAGGGAAGAGAAGGAAATAAAGGGCATCCAGATTGGAAAAGATGAAGTCAAACTGTCCCTGTTTGCAGCTGATATGATCCTATATAAAGAACAGCTTAAAGATTACAAAAAACTCATAGAGTTGATAAATGATTTCAGCAAAGTTGCAGGATACAAAATCAACACACAAAAATCATTAGCATTTATGTACTCCAACAATGGACTAGCAGAAAAAGAAATCAAGAAAACTAGCCCATTTACAATAGTCATCAAAAAAAATTAAATAAATAGGAATAAATTTAACCAAGGATATGAAAAAGCTCTATGATGAGAACTACAAACCACTGTTGAGAGAAATTAAAGAGGACACAAGAAAATGGAAAGATATCACATGCTCCTGGATTGAAAGAATTAACTTTGTGAAAATGTCCATACTACCCAAAATGGCCTACAGATTCAATGCAATCCTCATCAAAATTCCAATGACATTTTTCTCAGAATTGAAAAAAACAATACTAACATTCACATGGAATAGCAAAAGACCACAAATAGCCAAAGCAATTCTGAGCAAAAAAAAAAATGAAAAGAAAAGAAAAGAAAAAGAAAGCCAGAGGCATAACACTATCTGACTTTAAACTATACTACAAAGCTATATTAACCAAAACAGCATGGTACTGGCATAAAAACAGACACACAGAACAATGAAACAGAATGGAGAATCCAGAAATCAACCCATAAACCTACAGCTTTCTGATCTTAAACAAAGGCACCAAGACTACACACTGGGGAAGAGACTGCCTCTTCAGTAAATGGTGCTGGGAAAATTGGGCTTTCTTATGTAGAAGAATGAAACTAGACCTGTACCTCTCACCATAGAGCAAAATCAACTAAAAATGGATTAAAGAATTAAATATAGGTCCTGAAACAATAAAGAAAACAACAGGGAAACACTCCAGGAAGTAAGATTGGGTACAGACTTCATGAATATGACCCCAAAAGCATAGGCAACCAAAGGAAAAATAAACAAATGGGATTACATCAAACTAAAAAGCTTCCACACAGCTAAAGAAACAATTAACAGAGCAAAAAGACAGCCAACAGAGTGGGAGAAAATATTTGCAAAATATACATCTGACAAAGGATTAATAACTAGAATATACAAATAACTCAAACAACTATACAGCAAACAAACAAGTAACCCAATTTAAAAAATGGGCAAAAGAGCTGAATAGACATTTCTCAAAGGAAGATATACAAATTACCAATAGACACATGAAAAAATGCTCAACATCACTCAGCGTTTGGGAAATGCAAATCAAAACCATCTCATTCCAGTTACGATGGCTAATATCCAAATGACTGAAAATAACAAATGCTGGTGAGGAGAGGAGAAAAGGGAATCCTCCTACACTGTTGGTGGGACTGAAAAATGGTGCAGCCTTTACAGAAATTGGTATGGAAGCTCCTCAGAACAATTACAGATAGATCTATCATATGACCCAGCTATTCCACTGCTGGATATATACCCAGAAGAATGGAAATCATCATGTTGAAGGGATACCTGTACGCCCATATTTATTGCAGCACTACTTACAATAGCCAAGAGTTGGAACCAGCCTAAATACCCATCATCAGATGAGTGGATAAGGAAAATGTGGTATATTTATACAATGGAATACTGCTCTGCTATTTAAAAAAAATGAAATACTACCACTTCCAGCAACATGGATAGACTTAGAGAAAATTATATTATGTGAAATAATCCCAGCACAGAAAGAGAAATACAACATGTTCTCACTTATTTGTGGGAGCTAATAAAAATAAATAAATAAATAAATACCCAAACAAAGAAAAGGGAGGGGAAAAAAAGAAGACACAACAATCACAACAATTCCTTGAACTTGTTAAGACAAGTGAACAGATATGATGGTGGGGGGGTAGGGGAGAGAGAGAGGGTGGAAAAGGAGGACTTGGTAAAAGGATACAAAGATCAACTGTATATTGATAAATTAAATTTAAAAAAAATACAAAACCCAACTATATATTGTCTACAAGGAATCCACACTAAAATTAAAGATATAGGTAGGCAAAAAGTGAAAACAAAATATGGAGAAAGATGTACCATGTGAATGGTAATTAAAACAAAGCTGGAGTAGCTATATTAATTTTAGATATCAGATCATTGAAAATTATCAGGGATAAAAAGGAGCACTAAATAATGATAAAGCAGTCAATTATCCAAAAAGACAAAACAGTCCTTAATGTACATGCACCTAACAACAGGGCATTAAAATATGAGAGACAAAAAAAAAAAAAAGAATTTCAAGGAAAAATACATTAATCCACTATTATAATTAAAAATTTCAGCATACTTCTATCAGTAGTTGACAGATCCAGCTGGCAAAAAATTAGTAATAGTTGAACTGAGCAGCACTATCAATCAGCTATTTAATTAACTGATTAATAATTAATAAATAATATTAATAATTTATAATTAGTATTATAAATCAGTTATTTAATTAACTTTTATAGAATACTTCATCCAATAACTGAAGAGTACACATTCTTCTCAAGCTCACAGAGAACATTCACCAAGATAGAGGACACTGTAGAACATAAAACACATTTAAAAGAATAAGAATCATAAAAAGTATGCTCTCAGATAACAATGGAGTTAAACTAGAAATCAATAAGAGATAGTTAGAAAATCCCCAGATACTTGGAGATTAAACAAACCACATCTAATTAATACATGGGTCAAAGAAGAAGTATCAAAAGAAGTTAAAAAAATATTTTAAATTAAATTAAACTGAAATATAACATCAAAGTGTGTGAGATGCACAAAAAGCAGTGCTTAGAGGAAAACTTACATCATTAAATGCATATATTAGGAAAAAAAACATCTAAAATCAATAATATAAAATTCCATCTTCAAAAAATAGAAAAAGAAGATCAAATATAATACAAAATATTCAGAAAAAAAGAATAAAACTCAGAGCAGAAATAAACTAAGTTGGAAAGAAAACAATAGGAAAAAAATAAATGAGGACAAAAGTTGGTTTTTTGAAAAGATCAATAAAATCAATAAACTTGTAGCCAGGCTAACCATGAAAAAAACAAAGACACAACTTATAAACATCAGTAGTGAAAGAGGGGCCATCTCTACTGACGTCTGTAGACATGAATAGACATTAAAAAGAAAATATAGGAGCATTTTGAGCAACCCAATGCCTACAAGTTTGATAACTTAGAATAAATAGATAAAATTGAAAGACACAACATACCAAAAGTCACTCAAAGAAATGAAGGTAATCAAAATAGACAAATATCTGTTAAAGAAATTAATAATTAATAACCTTCTAAAAAATAAAGCACTAGGCCCAGATAGTGCCTCACTGATGAGTTGTATGAAACATTTAAGGAAGAAATGATACCAGTTATTTACAATCTGTACCAGAAAATAAGAAAGAGAATACTTCCTAACTCATTCCAAGAGGCCATCATTACCATCATGCCAGAACCAGACAAAGATATTTCAAAAATAAAAGCTACAGACCAGTATCTCTCATGAGCATAGATGCAAAAATCCTCAATGAAAAATTATAAAACAAAATCCAAGCATATAAAAATAAATTATATACCATACCCAAGTGAGATTTATTCCAAGTACACAAGGCTGTGCAACATTCAAAATAAGCTAATGTAATACATCATATCAACAGACTAAAAAAAAAATTATAATATCATTTCAATAGAAGCATAAAAAGCATTTGACAAAATTCATGACCTATTTATGATAAAACTCTCAGAAAACTAGGAATATAGCTGAACTTCCTCAACTTGACAAAGCACTTCTACGAAAAAACCTACATGATACTTAATTGTTAGAAACTTGATGCTTTCCACCTAAGATTAGGAACAAGGTGAGAATACCCACTCTCACCATTCCTATTCGATATTTTCTGAAAGTCCTTGCTGATGTAACAACACAAGAAAAGGAGATAAAAGTATAAAGATTGGGAAAAAAAGAAAGAAACTGTCTTTTTTCACAGATAACATAATTGTTTATGTAGAAAATTCTCAAAATCTAACAAAAAAAACTTCTCGAACTGAAAGGTGATTGTAGCAAGGTAGCTGATTACAATGTTAATATACAAAAGTCATTTTATTTCTTATATACCAACAATAAACAATTAAAATTAAAAATTGAAAACATGCTACTATTTGCATCAGCACCAAAAAAGTAAAATATTTAGGTATAAATTTAACAAAATGTGTGTATGATCTATATGATCTTACTACACACCTCTGATAAAAGAAATAAAAAATCTAAATAAATGGAGAGATATCCCATGTTCATGAATAGGAAAACTCGATATCATTAAGATGTCAGTTCTTCCCAACTTGTTCTATAGATTCAACGCAATCTCAATCAAAATCACAGCAAATTCCTTTATGTATAACAACACATTGATTTTATAGTTTATCTGGAAAGGCAAAAGGTGCAAAATATTCAACACATTAATGTGGAAGAACTACAAAGTCAGAGGACCAGCACTACCTGACAAGAAAACAGCAAAACAAATCCCTGATGAATATTGGTGCAAAAATCCTTAATAAAATGATAGCATACCACACTCAACAGCACATTAAAAGGGTTATACATCATGACCATGTGCAATTTATTCCTACAATGCAAGGACGGTTCAACATACAAAAATTAATTGATATAATACACCACATTAACAGAATGGAGGACAAAGCCACACGATCATCTCAATTGATACATAAAAAGCACTTGACAAAATTCAACACCCTTTTATGATTAAAAACACTCAACAAACTAGGAATGGAAGAAAACTACCTCAACATAAGAAAGGCCATATATGAAAAACTCACATCTAATACACACTCAGTGGTGAAAAACTGAAAGCCTTTCTTTTAAGACCAGGAAAAAAAAGACAAGGACATCTGCTCTCACTACTTCTAGTCAAAAGAGTACTGCAAATCCTACCCAGGGTAATTAGAAAATAAAATAAAATAAAATAAATAGCATCTAAATCGGAAAAAAAGAAGTAAAATTATCTGTTTGCAGATTACATGATTTTATATGTAGAAAACTCTAAGCATTCTGCATAAAAAACTGTTAGAACTAATAAATTCAGCAAAGTTGGAGAATACAAAATCAACAAGCAAAAATCAGTTGTATTTTATGCAGTAACAATAAACAATTTGAAAAGTAAATTTAAAAAGCAATCCCATTTACAGTAACATTAATAAGAATAAAATACTTAGAAATGAACATCACCAAGAATATGAAGACTTGTACACTGAAAACTACAAATCGTTGTTGAAAAAAATTCAAGAAGACACAAATAAATGAAAAGATATCTCACATACATGAATTAAAAGACTTAATATCATAAAGATGTTGACACTACCCATAGTAATCCATAGACTCAATGAAATCCTTTTTAAAAAGCTATTGGCATGTTTTTGCTGAAATAGAGAAAAAATATCATTCTAAAATTTATCTGGAACCTCAAGGGACCCCTAAATAGCCAAAACAGCTTTAAAAAAGAACAAAGTTGGAATACTTACACTTCCTGGTTTCAAAACATATCACAAAGCTACAGTAACCAAAACAGTGTGGTATTGGGAAAAAGAAAGATATACAAATTGATGGAATAGAGAGCACAGAAATAAATCTACACATATATGGTCAAGTGATCTTTGAGAACGGTGCCAAGAGCACCCTATGTGGAAAGGACAGTCTCTTCAACAAATGATGTTGGGAAAACTGAATATCCACATGCTGAAGAATGAAATTAAATCCTTATCTTACTCCACATAAAAAATTAACTCAAAGTTGATTAAAGACCTAATCATAAGAACCAAAACTATAAAGCTCCTAGGAGAAAATATAGGGGAAACTTCATTACATTAGATTTGCAATAATTTCTTGGATGTGACACCAAAAGCACAGGCAACAAAACCAACTGTGAACAAATGAGTCTACATCAAACTTAAAAACTTTTGTACATCAAAGGACACAATCAACAGAGTGAAAAGGCAAACCATGGAATGGGAAAAAAAAATACTTGCAATACTGATATTGGGGTATGTCTGATAAGGGGTTAATATCCAGAACATATAAAAAAACTGCTACAACTCAACAACAAAACATCAAATAAACTGATCAAAAAATAGGCAAAGAACTTAAATCAATCATTTTTCAAAAATGATAGGAAAATGGCCAGCAAGCATATGAGATGTTCAAAATCATTAATCATCAGAGAAATGCAAATCGAAAGCATAAGATATCACTTTACACTCATTCAGATGGCTAATAGTAAAAGAATTCAGAAAATAGTAAGTGTCAGTGGGTAGGTGGAGAAAGTAGAACTCATGCACTGCTCTTGGGATTGTAAAATGGTGGAACCACTGTGGAAAACAACACAAGCTTCCTCAAAAAATTAAAAATAGAACTACTGTACAATGTAGCAATCTTACTTCTGAGTATATATCTAAAAAAACCTGAGAGCAGGGTCTCAAAAAATACTTGCACACCCATGTTAATAGCAGCACTATTCACAATAGCCAAGAGGTGAAAGCAACCTGTGTCCATCACTGGATGAATGGATAGAAAAAATGTGGTATATACAAACAAAGGAGTACAGCCCCACAGAGGAAGAAAATCCTGTCACATACTACAACATGGATAAACCCTGAAGATGAAGAAACTAAATGTATGCCATTCTGCCATGTTGGCTATTTAAATTAAAGACAGTGGAAAAATAGCAGGTTCAAAAAGATTACTGTGACCTTTGTGCTGTTTCTTAAAAGCAAAGATGAAATTCCCATATGCGAAAGCTGTCCTCCCTCTACTGAAGAAAAAGTAACATTTGTATCATCAAGGATGAAAAATTTGAGGCAGAAGGAATTCTGTACAAACAAGGCCTGTTAAACTAACCCTTATTTTCCCAGCTACTTCTCTACCCTGCTACCCAGCCCAGCCCCGCCCAAGCCCTTGGCCTTATCACATCATCACAACTTACTAGTCTTTGTCCTGATCAGTATGTCAGTAACTCACTCTAACTGCTTCTTTGGGTCTTCATTTCCTTACGAGGGTTCCCGTGCAGTGCAAAACTTGTATCACATAAATACGTATGCTTTTCTCTTGTTAATCTGTCACATATCAGTTTAATTCTTGGCCCCAGCTGGGACCCTAAGAGGATAGAGGTGGAGTTTTGCTGCCTCTACAAGGACATTATACTAAGTGAGATAAGCCAGTCACAAAAAGATAACACTATATGATTCCACTTATATGAGGTATCTAAAGTAGTCAAATTCATAGACGGAAAGTAGAATGGGGGTTGCCAGGAGCTGGGGGAGGGGAAATGGGAGGTCAGTTCTGCAGGAAGAAAAAGTTCTGGACAGCTATTCCACAGCAATGTGAATGTACTTCACCACAGAACTTCAGGCAAAAATAGTTAAATGGTAACATTTATGCTATGTGTTTTCATCACCACAAAAACCACTTTTTTAATTGGCGGTTGCAGGGGTTGGGAGTGGGGGAGGTAAGGAAGGATGAATAACTGGAGCATAGGGGATATTATATTAGGGCAGTGAAACTGTTCTGTATGGTATTATAATGGTGGATCTATGACATTATGCATTTGTCAGAACCCATAGAATATGCAGCACAAAGAGTGAACCTTAATGTTAACCATGGACTTTAATTAATAATCATGTATCTAAATTTGTTCAGTAATAGTAACAAATATACCACACTAATGCAAAATGTTGATAGCAGGAGAAACTGGGGAGGTGGGGAGGTCCATGGGAACTCTGTACTTGATGCTCGGTATTTCAGTAAACCTAAAACTGCTCTAAAGAATAAAGACTATTAATTAAAGCTAATTAATTAATTAGAAAAGAAAGCAGAGATAAAATCAAATCTCTCTTCAGGCTCTCTGTCTCCACACCACCTTACTGTTGTCTGTCCTTATGTAGACCCCTAATTTTAAAAGTTCCTATTGGCATTTATACGTTCTTCCACATACTACGAACTACATTTTAATTTCGGCATCATTGAACTTTAAAAATCACTGCGTTTTACAAATTGCTATCCTATCCACGAAGTTTGCATTTATCTCCGCCCACACAGAGTCCTTTTATGCTCTCTCACTCCTACCTGTCTGCATCTTTCTCTACTGTTTAATGCACCCATGGGCATAAACTTTTCCCTCCAGTAATAGAATTAGAGTGACTCTCCTCCACATGTTCCCAAGAAGATAAAAGATTAAGGTGCATCAAATTAGAAGTAGGACTTCTCAAGGGTCTCTGTTTGTGTCTTGGCAGACAGAACCTGTGCTCCTTCAGGTCCTGGACATTGGTCTTGGGTTTTTCCGTGGCTTCCATATATAAATGCAATACAAACAATCTAACTGTGCATATTTCAGCTGTCCTCTCCTGTTCGCTGTCCTGTGTAGCTCTGCAGTTACAGTGCAATTGCTCAGTTGTTAGTAGTACTGAGCAAACTGGAAAGGACACAGAAAAATCAACAGAAGAGGGATTCTCTTACTTATTCATCATAATCCTGGCTACTCATACATTTTTAAATGTCAGCAGGTAGTGCTCTAATATTTACCCTGTATGTATTTTATCCCGTAATGTATCAATGCAAGTTCCCTCACTGCTTACACTACAGTACTCTAACCGTCCTTCGTTTCACATTTACATGAAGTGAAAATAACCTTCAAGTATTTAGACCATCCGCAGATTTCCACAATTCATACCAGGCTGAGAACAGGAATTCGTATGGGCTCATCGACCAGGAGAAGATAGACCATTCTGCTCACTGTGAGCAACCGGACAATGAAACCACAGCAAAAGAGAGAACTTTAGTTAGAACCAGCAAACACTGAGAATATCACTGTCTCCCCATTTCTAAGTGAATCAAGAGGGTGACAAGAGATCGTAACGACAATCATCTCACCAACTAGAGGTGGGTTGGAATTAAACCCAGGCCAACAGCCACTCCACATGTAACATCTCCGAACCCGCTAGTGTGTTATTATAATGTGTTTCTAACTTAGTTAAAATCCAAGCAGCACAAGCAATTTTTAAAATATCAAATCAGAATGCTTTGAGTTGTAAACAATAAATGGATTTATTATGTCCCCTAACGAGAAATCCAGGTACCGGGTGGTTTGACATTTGGCTGAGTCACAACTTTCCCAAGACCAACATTCTTTCCACCCTTTTTTGGCTATTTAGTTGGCTTTTACCCTCATGCTCATTCCCCTCATGGCTGCAGGCTGAAGCGAGTCTGAGAATCCCATCTCCACACAGCAAGATCCAAGACCTGGGGAGAGAATGGGTCTTCTTTATAGCACTTTTTAATAATGAAAAAAATATTTTAGAGACCCCCCCACCACTACCACCAATTTTTAATTCTGTTCAAATTTGTAGCCCATTTTTTAATTGGGTTGTTTTTTTTTTTCTTATTGTTGAGTTTTAAAAGTTTTTCAAATATTTTGGATACTTTATCAGATACGTGTTTTGCAGAGATTTTCTCCCAGGCTGTGGTTGTCTTTCATCCTCTTTGCAGTGTCTGTCACAGAGCCAAAATTTTCATTTTAATAATGAAAATTGTTCTTTTTTTTTTTTTTTTCCCACAAATCATGCTTTTGGTGTTGTATCTACAAAGTCATCACCAAACCCAAGGCCACCTAGATTTTCTCCTGTCATCTTCCAGAAGCTTTATAGTTTTGAATCTTACAATTATGGTTATTCCGTTTCTCTTACAAGTGATCACTGTAGAAATGGGCAGAAATGCATTTGCATTCCCACAGCAATCTCTGGTAATGATGGAGTTTGGATGTGTTGTCCCCTGCAAAACTCATGTGGAAATTTGATCCCCAATGTGGCAGTGTTGGAAACTGATTGAGACATGGGGACAGATCCCTTATGAATGGATTAATGCTCTCCCTGGGGGAGAGGGGATTAATGAGTGAGTTCTCACTCTATTAGTTCCTGTGAGAGCTGGTTGTTTATAGGACCCTGGCACCTCCTCTCTCTCTCTCTCTCTCTCTCTCTCTCTCTCTCTCCCCCTCTCCCCCCTCTCCCCTGCCCCTCTCTCTCTCTCACTCACTCACTTCCTCTCGCCAAGTGATCTGCTCATACCTGCCAGCAGCCTGCTACTTTCACCATGAGTAGAAGCAGCCTGAGGCCCATGCCAGATGCAGCTATCCCAGAAACATAAGCCAAATAAACCTCTGTCCTTTATAAATTACCCAGTCTCAGGTATTCTGTTATAGCAACACAAAATGAACTAAAACAGGTAAGAAGAATAGAATAAACATAATTGGCTTCAACTATTGATTATCAAACTTTGTTTAACATTGGGATCATCTGGTATTTTAGGATTCTCCAGAGAAACAGAAAACATGGAATATATGTGAAGATTTATCATAAGGAATCATCTCACATGATTACACAGGCAGGCAGAGAAGCCCACAGTGTGCAGTGTGGCCGGCAGGATGGAACCCAGGAGAGTTGAAAGCGTGGCCCTATCTGAAGGCAGTCTCCTAGAGACTTCCCCTAGTGCTGGGAGGCCCATCCTTTCTGTTCTATTCATGCCTTCAGCTGATTGAATGAGGCTGACCACACATGCAGGACAATTTGCTTATTCAAAGTTCACTGATTTAAGTGTTAACCTCATCAAAAAAACATCTTCCAAGTTGACACACAAAATTATCTATCACATGTTCACCCTTGTCAATTTAGCATCCATATGCATCTCCTCAAGCCATTCTTAATCTCCAAATAAAGACAAAAACAAGGTCATACTTCAGCTTATCCAGAGTGCAACCAAAACTGCACTAAACCCTTTCCCCCAAAAAGGATGAAAAGTTATCAAGTAATATTTACTCATCTCCTTGATATCCAGCAATTTAAATGCTATGGTATAAAGCCAATGCAATTAATGTTACAGGGTAAGAGGATAAGAGAGGGAATAAATCAAAGATATTTGCTATATATGTGGGTGTGTATACACTCACTCAAGAGGGTACTCCAAAAAGTTTATGGATTCATAATATCTTTTAATTCTATTTTTTCACAAACTTTTACACAAACATTCATAATAGAATAAGGAGAAACTACTCATAAATGAGTCCAAATATAGTCAACCTGCCACCAGGTAGCTACGTAGCTGATCACCTCGGGGAGTGGTGCCATGCTGGGGGCTCAGTGTGGTCTCTGATGTTGGCAGATTGGGCACTCAGCAGTCGCCATAGCCAGGTCAGCCTTGGTGAGTGGAAGTGCATGCTGCCAAGCCCATGCGTAACCTCCATCGCTGCCGCCGTGGCTGCTTTGTTCATGAGCCCCTTGTGCTATGATAGAGGTGACTGGGGAAAGAGGCTGACTAGTATCCACAGATCGGGTCATCCTGTCCACCTGATTATGGACATCCTCCTCTGCTGAGGTCACCCTTTGGTGAGTAGTCACATGGAACACAAATGCCATTATGTTATTTGCCCATTCAGAGAGGTCTATCCGTATACCTCTTCTTCAAATTCTCTCATCACCCATTTCTCAGTTACATTCCTTCTGATTCCCTGACCATCCAACCAAACCACTGGCCACAATCTATGAATTGGCATATACGTGCATACCTGGCCATTTCTCTTCCCAGGAAAAGTGAGCATCCCGGCACACTGCTCAAAGCTGTGCCCACTGGGAGGATTTTCCTTCATTGCTGTGCGGGAATGTCCTAGAAAGGTACTGAAGTGCTGCAGCTGTCTGCTTTCAGGTGGTTCCTGCATATCATGCAGAAAACCAAGCCAGAGTCTACTCTTCCTGTCATATGATCCAAGGGAGCTCCCCGTGGGGCCACAGGTGCAGGTGAGGAGAGGGAGGGCAGTGTGACAGAAGTGGCACCACAGCATTAGGCCACTCTTTTATGTGAATTACTCTGGCCTTCAGGGCCTGCTAGAGCTCAGTCTCCTGTGTACCACTTCTGTGTGAGTGCTGCTGTGCCTGCCAGACTTATCTGATGGTGGCACTAATCTCTGCATTTCCTCAAGGAATGCAGAATGGGCAGATCAGTTCCCATGGCAAGTCTCTACTAAGGCCCTGTAGCAGGCCAAGAGCTGTTTCTCAAAAGGAGAGTAGTTATCTGTGGAGGGTAGCAAGGCTTTGCTCTAAAACCCGAAGGACCTATGCTGCGATTCACCAAGGGTCCTGCCAAAGGTGCCAAACAGCATCCTTGCATGCTACTGATGCTTTAACCACCATTGGGTCTGCTGAATCACATGGTCCAAGGGGCAGAGGAACTGGACCTGCTGCAGAACCTTTTGCTCTGGGCCCCACTCAAAACTAGCAGCTTTTTGGTTCACTCTCTAAATGGGCCATGGTAACACACACAAATAAGTAATACGCTTCCTCCAAAATCCCCAGAGGTCTATTAGGCGTTGTGCCTCTTTTTTGGCTATAGGAGAGACCAGAGGCAACCATTTATTCTCTACCATCTATATTAGTCTTTTTCTGTTGCTTATAACAAAATACCTGGAACTGGATAATTTATAATAAAATGAAGTTTATTGCTTACAGTTTCAGAGGCTAGGAAGTCCAAAACCCAGGGAGACACATCTGGTGAGACTCCTCTTAGGTGGTGGCTTTACAGCAATGCAGTGGTCTCACATGGCAGAAAATAGCAGAGCAGAGAAAGAGAGTTCCCCATCCTTTTAAAGACCTCAGAACCATGCCCCTGACCACCATTTTTAATCCATTCACTACGTCATGGTCCTACAATCCAATCACCTCTTCAAGGCCTCACCTTTCAAGCACCATAATAGGATTTCACATTCTCAACAGTTACAGTGGAGATTAAGCCTCAGTGAGGTTGGTGGGGATCCAAACTATAACACCATAGAAGGGATATCCCAACATGTCCCACACCACTGGACCCCTAGAAACTTCACTAAGGTGGAAGGCCTCTGAATTTTTGCTGGATTTTTTCTCTGGCATACAAATACCTTACCAATAAGTCTAGAGTAGTGCTGTTTCTTGCTCACTAGGTCCAATCAGCATAATGTCATCACTGTAATGAACAGTGTGATGTCTTGGAGAAGGGAAAGGAAATCAAGATCCCTGGGAACTAAATTGCCACATAGGGCTGGAGAGTTGATATGCCTCTGCAGTAGGACAGTGAAGGTGTGTTGCTGGTCTTGCCAGCTGAACACAAACTGCTTCTCATAGGCCTTTTGGACAGAGATGGAGAAAAAGGCATTTGTGAGATCAGTAGCTGGATATTAAATACCAGAGATGTGTTAATTTGCTCAAGCAATAAAACCACATCTGTATAACAGCTGCGATTGAACTCAACACCTGGTTAAGCTTACAATAATCCACTGTCATTCTCCAGGATCCATCTGTCTTCTGCACAGGCCAAAGAGAAAAGATGAGTATGGATGTGGTGGGAATCACCCCACCCCCACATCCTTCAAGTCCTTGATAGTGGCACTAATCTCTGCAATCCCTCCAGGAATGTGGTGTTGCTTTTGTCTACTATTTTCCTAGGTAGGGGAAGTTCTAGTAGCTTCCTCCTGGCTTTTTTTCACCTTAATAGACCTCACTCCACACATCAAGGAACCAAGGGGGGGACTGACTCTGCCAGCTGCTAAGTATGGCTATTTCAATTATGCATTCTGGACCTGGGGAAATAACCACAGGATGGGTTCAGAGAACTGCTGGTCCACTGTGTGACAGACCTGAGCTAAAACTCCCCTGATCACCTGACCCCCATAAGCACCTTCTCTGACTGGTGGACCACAGTGACATTTTGAGTGTCCTGGATTTAGTGTCTGTTCAAAGCCAGTGTCTAGTAGTTCCCAAAGGGTCTGTTTGTTTCCTTTTCCCCAATGTATAGTTGCCCTAGTAAAAAGCTGTAGATATCTTTGGGGAATGCTGGGAGAAATATTTTGGCAGTATGCTGGGGGGTCCTTCCTCAAGGGGACCTGGCCTCCCCTTCATTTGAGGGGTTCTGGGTCTGTAAATTAGCTCAAGTCCAAAATTCGATGAAGGGCTGTGACTCTCTGTTTATGATTCATGTTATAATTTTGTTCACTTGACCTAAAACTTTTCTCCTTATGCAGATCAATCAAGAATCTAGTAGGCTTTCTATTTTATTTCTAGGAACACCATCATCAACTAGACAGTGCCCTAAGCCTAAGTCGGCAGAGGTCAGATCATTCTGATTTCTGCTTTGACTCTGCTGCCTATTACAATAACCTCGCCTACCTTGCCTTTGGAGGCTGAGTGCCACCACTTTGCCCCTGCCACCTAGGATCCAATTACTCCCAGTGCATTTAGATTTCCCAATTCAGTGGATGTGATCCCCACTGTAAAGTATGGCCTGCAAAGAGCAATCACAGAGCTCTTCGAGGATGCTGGGGCTCCCCTCATAAATTTACTTCTTACAATATTAGCGAAAGGTATGTCTTCTGGATCCTTTCAGCATGGGTGAATAGGTTTTAAATAACAAATCCATTCTGACATTCCCATCTCATCACAGCCTTTGAATCCTTCTTTCACAGGCAGTTCGGGCAGGTATTTCCAGCTTGCTCCCTGTGGACCGTCTTTTGGTCCATGTTTCAGCCCATGTTTTAGCCAAACAGCCAAGCAAACTACTACAGCCCTTTCCCCAAGCTACAACATTAAATGCAGAATCTTCACTTAGTGAGTCCCCATCCATAAATTCAACCTGATCCAACTTTATGTTCCATTATTATCTCACACTCTTAGTATCCATTCCCACACATATTACCCAGATGTCTGTGTAAACTAGAAAGCTCAAGCAGTTCTTTGGGAGTGTAGCATACCTCCTTATAGGTGATAATCAAAAAACACCATCTGCTCTGACCAGGTAAGATAATTTAGCACCTTGGGAGATCTGGGTGATCTAGTCACATCTACCTGTCCTGAAAAACATTATCATAAGACCATTTGTACTCAGAAGCAGAAATAATGGCACCAAAAAGCCACAAAATAACCTAGAATGCTCTTGTAAGCATTCTACTGGCAAAGAGGACTTACCCTAGTAGACCCCTGCATGGAGGATGTAACCCAGTAATGATCCCAAATCTATACATCATTATGAAATAGAAAACCTGATGAAGTAATTAAATGAGGCTGTTTTTCTCTTTCTTTTGATCCTTCACCCTTCGTGTGACTTAAAATGCTGAGTTCTGTTGGCCCTCTTCAAAGTGCATGTCTCAGGGAGACCTGACCTATGCATTTCCTAGTTGCAATCATCATATTGGCTCAATAAATCCTATGCTTTATATGTTCAGCCTCAGTTTCTTTTAGGTCAACATGGATCATACTTCCTACCTCACATTTAGGCGCCTGTTGGGATTTGATTCTAATTATTGGTTTAGAAGTAAAGAGGGATGGTGGGGGTGGGTCCCAAGGAGAATCAGCATTGTCTTTCGTAGCAACTGCCTAAGGAGGGGCCATTACAGTTTATCCAGACAATGCAGGGTTAAATCCCCCAGACAGGGGTGAAAAGGCCAACTCCACTGGGATGGGTATGCAGCTCCCATGGGGGTGCAGTAGCTGCTTCCGCTGGAGGTGGGGTGCCTCTTCCTCTGGCAAAGAAGACTCATCAGAATTTAGGGGCTCAATTTCCCCACCTTTATCAGGGTCTTCCCATATGTCCCCATCTCAACTTATAGGATCCCATTCTTTCCCAGTTAATGCCCTCACTTTAATAGTAGACACACAGCTGAGGCTGAGAGGTCAACTTGTGCTGCAATGCAACAGAACCTACATATATCACCTATAGGTTCTGTTGAGTTGCAACACACATATATATAGATGTATTTACATTTATATTTATAAAGTTCTCTCTCTCTCTCTCTCTCTCTCTCTCTCTCTGGATTGTAAGGAATTTGTTCATGTTATTATACAGTCTGGTGAGTCCGAAATCTGCACGGTGGGCCTGCAGGCTGGAAACCCAGGATAGTCAGTGTTGAAGATTAAGTCTGAAAGCAGTGTGCTGGAGAATTTTCTCTTGCTCAGGGAGGTCAGTCTTTTTCCTCTATTTTGGCCTCCACCTGAAGGTATGAGTCTCCCACATTATGGAAGGCAATCTGCTGACTCAAAGTTCACCAATTTAAATATTAATCTCATCTAAAAACACCCTTCTAGGTGACACATAAAATTAACTATTATTCCTGATGAGCTTTACAAAATACTGATGCTTAGGTCTCATTTCCAGAGACTCTGATTGCCTTGGTTTGGGGTGCAGTCTGAGCATCTGGATGTTTAAAAGTCCCCAAGGTTATTCTGTTGTTCTACCAAGATCAAGAACCTCTGGATTAGATCAATTAAGATTTACACCCTTGGAGGTGGAAAAGAGCTCAGCCTTCCTGAAAGCACAGGGCCTGAACAAAATTGGGCTTAGCAATTAAAAAGCAGGAGGGAGCTGCCACAGTAACTGCTTTCGGATTTTGAACCCATCGTCTCTGACACAAAGCTTAAAAATGAATTCTGTTTCTAATTGATTTTATTGTTCATGAATAAAATGCCCTCCTTCCTCCTTGTTTCATATGTGGCTACTTACATTTAAATTTATATTATTTAAAAACAAATAAAACTAAGACTTCAGTTACCTAGTCACACTGGCCACTTTTCATGTGCTCAGTAGGCACACATGACTACTGTCTCCTGTTTCAAGAAGCATAAGTATACAATGTTTCCATCTTCACAGAAAGTTCTATTGTGCAGTATGGATGATACCATAGCACGGTGCAGTTTGTTCTGTGCCAGAAACTGAAGACACAGATATTATTAAGACACAATCCTGCCTTCTCAAAGCTTACTGTGCAGCTGAAGAAATGTGGTATATAAATGCATAATTATAATAAAATGTGATATTAACAATCATAACGTATTCATTACATAAATATTTCAGAGGAAAAGATATCCTGGTACACTTTTTCCTTTTAACCATCTACTTTTTAAAACATTTTAAACTCATGTTTTCTATTAGGTATTAAAAATATACCTCCATATATTTTCAATAAAAGAATGTTTATAAGCATAGGTAATAGGGGTAATGGGGTACAAGAGACACCTTGTAAGGTATCTACTCATCCCCCAAAATTACCCTCCCATCACCGTCTCCAGATCAGGAGTTGACCTGCAGCAGCCATGCCTATAAAGTGTGACCCCCAAACTCCTGGCCGTATTTGATAGGATCAGGAAGGATTTGAATTAAAATGACTCCCAAGAATTTAAATGGAAATGAGAAGCATGAATCTTGATATGTGACCAAAACAGGGACTGTTGGTCTTGTCTTGGGAAGTTCACAAGACACAGAAGTATGCAACCAGAATGCCACCTCTCACATTTACAGTCAAGCAGACTAGATCATTATTTCAGCCTCACCGATGCAGGCAAGCTACCTGGGAAGCCCAGTCATCAAATGGCTTTTTGGTGGCACGGCATCAGAGTTAATTCCATTTGAGCAGGGCAGCCCAGGGTGGCCTGGGGTGTCTCAGGTCACAAGAAATAATTACCAGTCAGTCTGTCTAGACATGCCAGGCAAACAGGGCTTCAACAAGTGGAAAAGAGTAGCAGACCAACTTTGGAAGTTAGTTTTGGGGTCAGTAGAGAAATATTCTACTCTTCACTCTTTCTCTGGGCATTGACACAGTCCCTGCCCCTAGAATCCCTAACTGAGACCTGTTTTCAGAAACTGGAGTTATTGCTTTTCTATGCTCAGCACACTTGCTCCTCTCTGCACTCCCCCACAGAGGCGAAGATGGTGGTCATGTGACCCTGGCCCTGCCGTGCCACCACCACCCCCAGGTCTTCCCTCCTGATTGGTCTGACTAGAGCTGGCCAGGAGTGAGAGGGACCAGAGGCCTCTGCCCTGGGATGGTGGGTGGTGCTGACTTCAATTCCTGAAGGCTTGTTGCCTGTCTTGTGGAGAAAGCCTCTTGCACTAGCAGAGAATGGCAGGCATTTAGATATCTTTAGAGGGATTTGTAAATCGTTCAGTGAATAAGTAACATTGTCTTTTCAAAGAGCAAAAATGCTGGAAAGGGAAAATATGAATAAAGAATGAAAAAGTATTTTGTTTTTCCAATACAGCCTCAATTTTACTAAAATTTTAATTTGTGAAATACACCTTAAAAAAAAAAATGCTGTCATAGATTGAATGGTAGTCTTTAAAAAGATGTATCCGTGCCCTAACCTGGAACCTATAAATGTGACCTTTTTTGGAAAAAGTGTTTGCATATATAATTAAGTTAAGATGTCTCAAGATGACATCTTCCTGGATTATCCAGGTGGGCCATAAATCCAATAACCAGAGTCTTTATAAAAACTACAAGAACACGGAGAAGATTGTGTGAAGAAGAGGCGGAGATTGGAGAGAAGCAGTCCAAACCAAGGAGAAGCTGAAAGATGCAAGAGACCCCCTGAGACTCAGGAGGAAGGCAGCCACACCTAAGCCTTGATTTTGGACTTGTGGCCTCCAGAAAGAGAGAAAGTAAATTTCTATTATTAGAAGCCACCAAGTTTGTGATAATTTTTTAACAGCAGCTATAGGAAACTAATATACATGCTACATAAAAAACATAGTTTGCTATATCATTAAAATTTGGGCTATAGGAGATATAAACCTAAAACCAGTTTCTTGTTTGTATTAATTCTTGGTCTAACATTAAAAGAACATTAAACATTAAATGCTTGGTGTTTATCCAAAAATATTCTCTTTCAAGTTAAGCCAGATTTGAGAGAAGTACTGCCCTGGTTTAACAGACCAATTTTGAATCTTATTTCCTAAGTCAAAAGCAATGTCATTTAAAAGGGAATCTTTATATTCAAATGAATTTCAGACTTCTTGTGCAGGGTAGGATGTTTCTAACCATGTGACTATTTTGATAGATACACTTAGGGCATTTGAAAGGGTTTCATTGTTTGATTCCATATTCTTACATTTCAAGCCAAGATACAACATGCAGAAAGGGTAAAATTGCTATTGTCCTTCAGGAAATAGGGGACAGAGTCTCCTCCATACATTTAAATTGGTTTCTTCATATTTTTACATGTTTCTAAGACTTGCAGCAACCAAAGGGCAAAAATGCCATTTCCTTCTTGTGAAGCATCACAGGCCCCCATCAAGGAAGGCATCCTATGTGATGGTAGGGAAAATTAAACAATTATATTTTCAATTGATTCTTATTGTACTCCAGCACGGTAGTTCAATATTATTTTCAGTCACTTGATAGCTGAAGAACTAAGGTGCTAAATGATTTTCCCCCGAAGCATGCAGTGGCTCAGGACAGATAGATCTCTGCCTCTCTGGCTTCTGCATTAGAACACCAGGTCCTCGGTATTAATTCACTCATCCATATTGCTCCCCTGCCTAATCAAATCTTCAGAGGAGCACTGCTTGCCCTTAAGTTGAAACCAGAGGTGGATTCGTTCCAGAACAGCTGTAGGTGGTGACCCATTTGTAGCTGCAGTTGTCTGTTATCAAGGCCAGAGAAACCCCCCTCCCACCCCATGTCAGGCAGCCACTCTCAGAAGTTCAGATGGCTGGATTGCCCTTCTGTCCTCATTCCCTCTTAGAACGTAGCTCAGCCTGGAGTGGAAACACACTCAGCTGCTAATATCTCACCTTGGATTTGTTCCACACCATTCTTTTTTTGGAAATTTTTTACAAAAATTTCATTTGAGATCTCACGTTATTAGAAGTGCATCAAAGAAATGAGATGTGGGGTTGCTTGAGAACACTATGGACTGCTCTTGGAGAAGACTGGATTAGGAAAAGCTCCCAAGAAGGGCACTGGAGATGCTGAAACAAGACAGGAAAGATAAGCTTCTCACCTGAACAATGTGAAGGGAAAGCTCCAGCTAAAGGAGACACTTTTTATCCAGGCATTTTATGCTGGGTACCAAAATGTGCCAGTGGAGCACTAAGGTGACTTCCAGGTTCCAGTCTGGTTAGTGTTGCAGATGCTGTGGGCATTGTACCCACACTCCATTAGGCTTTGCCTTGTAGTGAACCAGGCTGACTTCCAAATGCCATTATTTCATCTCTGTGCCTGAAAACTTTCTCTGGCAGTTGGGATCCCCAAAGTCAGCCCCAAGAATTAACAGCTTTTCTTTTAGATCTATCCATTTTAACACACCTAGAAAGGACAGTATGCCAAGTGCCAAGGTGGTATCAGTAGAGGTCTAGAGGAGTACCTACACTTCCACCCCACCCAGCAACACCAAGAAGTCCCCCCATCCCCAGATATCAACAGAGCCAAGTGGAGAACATGGACACTCATCACTACCTTCAGAGTAAAGAAGTGACATCCATGTTCCCCAACAGAATGGCTTCCCAGGAGCCTTACCAAAACACAAGATTTAAATAACATCCTGAGGAGGGGTCCAAGATGGCTGACTAGAGGCACCCAGCTCTCGCCTCTGGTACAAAGAAAGTCTAAAACAGCAAATAGTCAATCACATGTTGAATGGAGATTCTAGAAGAAAACACTGGAATGCAATGGAATAGTGAAGAGGACCCCTTAGGGCTCAGAAGCTTTGGACGGCAGCACAGGAAGATGAGTGAAGCTCCTGACTGGGGCTGGCTGTAGCCAGGAGAGATGGTGAGCAAAACAATCCCCACAGTCCACACTCCCACCATGGATGCCTGCAAGCCTAGCTGCAAAAGAGCCACACAGCCCTATAGGCTGCAGTGTCAGTATGGAGAACTGCTTGAGCCCACGCAACTGCATTATTCCAGCAAGGAATTCATGCTGACCCTCCCCCAATCCTCTGTGACCTGGGCTGCTGCAGGACATCACCATTTGGAGATTGGAGCCAATGGGAGAGTGTGTTCTGCCCCAAGACCCTAAGAGCCCCAGCATCTCTGCATCCCTAAGGTCCTGTCTACATCCCACTTCAATGTGACTCTGGCACTGAACCCTGCAGCATCCTGCATCCCTGGTATTAGGCAGCCCAGCACAGCAGGGAGGCCACCCTCAAGACAAAGGGAGCCAATTCGTGCACTTTCCAGACCCTGAGAGTTGATGGATTTGGGCCTTGTGCCATCATCGGCAGACCTGCTCTCTTCAGTGGAGCACCTGCACACCTCTCCTGGGGGCAGAGAGTCATGACCACAGCTCCAGCACCTGTCTTGGGGGTGCAAAGTCTATCCCAAAGCCCCAGCAACCCCAACTAGAGTCACCCATTCCAGCTGAGGAGTTGAAGACCATTTAAGTGCCTCTCTTGGGAGTTCAAGGTCCTGGCTGTGGCCCCAGCAATCCCGCCAATTAAGGAAAACTAGTGTCTTTCTCAAGCAAACAACAACTGAGGGAACACATCATCACTAGACCAGCCCAATAAGAAATCCTAAAGGGAGTCCTACATCTGGCAGCAAAACTATAACTACCATCACACAAATATGCAAAAGAATAAAACTCACTGGTAGAGTATACATGGAAGAAAAGAAAAGTACCTGTTATCACTACAAACACTACGAAAAACCACCAAACAGCAAGGACAAATAAGAAAAGAGGAAAAAAGAAACAAAGAATATATAAAAAAAACCATAAAATGAATAACAAGGAGTAAGTCCACACCTTTCAATAACAACCTTGAATACAAATAGATTAAATTCCCCATTTAAAAGATATAGACTGGCTGAATGGATTTGAAAAACAGGACACAAGTATGTGCTGCCCACATGAAATTAACTTCACCTGTAAAGACACACATAGACTAAAAGTGAAAAGATAGAAAAAGCTACTATACACAAATGAAAACCAAAACCAAGCAGTAATAGCTTACTTACTTCAAATAAAACAGAAATTTATAGTCCAAAAACTATAAAAAGAGACAAAGAAGGGCATTATATAATAATAAAGGGATCAATGCAACAAGAGGATATAATAATTTTAAATATATATGTACTCAATATTGGAGCACCAAGATATATAAGGCAAATATTATTGGATCTAAAGGGAGAGATAGACCCCAGTCCAATAATAGCTGGGGACCTCATTACCCCTATGTCATTGCTGGGCAGATCATTTAGACAGAAAATTAACAAAAAAAATTGAATTTAAACTGCAGTATAGGGCCGAGCCCGTGGCGCACTCGGGAGAGTGCAGCACTGGGAGCGCGGTGACGCTCCCGCCATGGGTTCGGATCCTATATAGGAATGGCTGGTGCACCCACTGGCTGAGTGCCGGTCACGACAAAGACAAAAAAAAAAAAAAAAAAACTGCAGTATACACCAAATGGACCTAACGGACATTTACAGAACATTTCATCCAACAACTGCACAATATACATTCTTCTCATCAGCACATGGAACATTCTCCAGGGTAGACTACATATTAGGCCACATATCAAGTCTCAACAAATTTTTAAAAATATAAATCCTATCAAGAATCTTTTCAGACTACCAAATAATAAAAGTAGAAATTAGTAACAAGAGAAACTTTCAAAACTGTACAAACACATAGAAATTAAAGAACATGCTCTTGAATGACCAATGTCCCAAGAGAAACTTAGAAAAAAAACCAAAAATTTCCTGTAACAAATGAAAATAGAAACAACAATAAATCCTACAGGACACTACAAAAGCAGTACTGAGGGAAGTTTATCACAATAAGTGTTTACATCAAAAAAGTAGAAAAATTTCAAATAAACAACCTAATGTCTCACCTCAAGGAACTAGAAAAGCAAGAACAATTCAATCTCAAAATTAGTAGATGAAAAAAATAAAGATCAGAGCAGAATTACATGAAATAGAGACAAAAAAAATACAAAAGATCAACAAAATGAGAAGTTGAATTTTTGAAAAGATTAACAAAATTGACAAACCATTAGCTAAACTAAGGGGAAAAAAAAGAAAATATTCAAATAAAGAAAATCAGAATTGAAAAAGGAAACATTACAACTGATATCACAGAAATACAAAGAATCATTAAAGACTCTTTGAACAACTGTACACCAACACATTGGAAAAAGTAGACGAAATGGATAAAATTCTGGACACATACAACCTACCACGACTGAACTGGAATAAATAGAAAACCCAAACAGTCTAATTATAACTAACAAGATTAAATTAGTAAGTAGTAATCTCCCAACAAAGAAAAGCCCAGAACCAGATGGCTTTGTTGCTGAATTCTACCAAACTTTTAAAAAAGAATTTATACCAATTCTTCTCCAACTATTCCAAAAATCAAAGCAGAGAGAATTCTTCCAAACTCATTCTATGATGCTAGCATCACTCTGATACCAAAATCAGACACACACACACACACACACACACACACAAAAGAAAACTACAAGCCAATATCCCTGAGGAACATAGATGCAACAAAAATTCTCAAGAGAATATTAGCTATGGGAATTCAATAGCACATCAAAAAGATTATTAACCATGATCAAGTGGGACTTACCCCAGGGATGCAAGGATGGTTCAACATAAGCAAATCAATAAACACAATATGTCACATCAACAAAATGAAGGAAAAAAACACACGATCATCTCAAATAGATGCAGAAAAAGCATTTGACAAAATCCAACATCCTTTCATAATAACTGTTAACAAATTAGGTATAAAAGGAAAGTATCTTAACACAATAAAGGCTATACATGACAAACCCACAGCTACCATTATACTAAATGGGGAAGAACAGGAAAAAGACGAGGATGCTCACTTTCACCACTTCTATTCAACACAGTACTGGAAGTCCTAGATAGAGCAATTAGGCAAGAGAAAGAAATAAAGAGCATCCAAATTAGAAAAAAAGGAAGTCAAATTGTCTCTGAAGATGACATGGTCTTTTTTTCTTTTTTTAAAGATGACCAGTAAGGGGATCTTAACCCTTGACTTGGTGTTGTCAGCACCACACTCTCTCAAGTGAGCTAACCAGCCATCCCTATATAGGGATCCGAATCCATGGCCTTGGTGTTATCAGCAGCACACTCTCCCAAGTGAGCCATGGGCCAGCCCTGACGTGGTCTTACATAAAGAGAAACCTAAAGACTCCACCAAAAAATCTCTTAGAGCTGATAAACGGATTCAGTAGAATTGCAGGATACAAAATCAATATACAAAAATCAGTAGTGTTTTTAAACACCAACATTGAACCAACAGAAAAAGATATCAAGAAAGCAACCCCATTTACAATAGCTACCAAAAAATAAAATACCGTGGAATAAATTTAACCAAGGAGGTGAAAGTCTCTAAATGAAAACTACAAAACACTGATGAAAGAAATTAAAGAGGACACAAAAAAATGGAAAGACATTCCATGTTCATGTATTGGAAGAATTAATATTGTCAAAATGACCATACTGCCTAAAGTGATCTACATATTCAATGCAATCCCAATCAAAATACCAATGACATTTTTCACAGGAATAGAAAAAGCAATCCTAAAATTCATGTGAAACCACAAAAGATCCCAAATAACCAAAGCAATTGTTGGCAAAAAGCACATAGATGGAGGCATTACAATAACTGACTTCAAAATATACTACAAAGCTGTAGTAATCAAAACAGCATTGTATTGGCATAAAAACAGACACATGGCCTAATGGAGCAGAATAGAGAAAAAAGAAATAATATTATGTATCTACAGTGAACTGCTTTTGGACAAAGGCACCAAGAACATACACTGAGTATGAAACTGCCTTTTCAATAAATGGATCTGGGAAAACTGGACATTCATATGCAGAATAAACTAAACCCAAATCAACTACCAAAATCAACTCAAAATGGATTAAAGACTTAAATGTAAGACCTGAAACTATAGAAATACTAGAAGAAAACAGGAGAAACACTCCAAAATATTGGTATGGGCAAAAATTTTGTGGAGAAGACTTCTAAAGCACAGGCAATCAAAGAAACTGTAGACACATGGTATTACATAAAACTAAAAAGCTGAAGAGCAAAGGAAAAAAATTAACAGAGTGAAGATGCAACTGGTGGGATGGGAAAAAATATTTGTAAACTATTCATCCAACAAGGGGTTAATATCCAGAATATACAAGGAACTTAAACAACTCAACAGCAAAAAAAGAAATAATTCAACTAAAAAATAGGCAAATGACCTTAATAGAAAGTTCTCAAAAGAAGGCATATGAATGGCCAACAGGTATATGAAAAAATGCTCAACATCACTAATCATCAGGGAAATGCAAATAAGAATCACAGTGAAATATCATCTCATTCAGTCACAATGGCTATTATCAAAAAGTCAAAAACTAACAAATGGTGAGGATGTGGAGAAAGGGGAACTCTCCTACACTGTTGGTGGGACTGTAAATTAGTGCAGACATTATGGAAAGAGTATAGCATTTCCTCAGACACCTACAGATAAAACTACCATATGTTCCAGCGATCCCACCACTGGGCATTTTTCCAAAGGAAAGGAAATTAGCACATCACATAGAAGAGATATCTGCACCCCCATGTTAATTGTAGCATTATTCACAGTAGCCAAGATATGGAATCAAACTAGGTGTCCATCGACAGATGAATGGATAAAGAAATTGTGGTATACATACACAATGGAGTACTACTCAGCCATGAAAAAAAGAGCATGAATCCTGTCATTTGTAGCAACATGGATGAGCCTGGAAGACATTATGTTAAGTGAAACAAGTCATGCACAGAAACATAAATGCCACATGTTCTCACTCATATATGGAAGCTAAAAAAATGTGACTAACAGAAGTAGAGGTTAGAATTGTGATCACTATATGCTGGGAAGGGGAGGGGAGAGAGGGAAGAGGAAGAGGTGGGTTAAAGGATACAAAATTACAGCTAGATAGGAAAAATAAGTTGTAGTGGTGTACAGCTGTGCTAGACATCTATAATTAACAATATTGTATGTTCTAACATGGTTTAAAGAGAAGAGCTCAAATGCTCTCATCACAGAGAAATGATAAATTTTTGTTATGGTGAATATGCTAATTATCTTGATTTGATCATCACCCATTGTATACATGTATTGAAATATAACTCTGTACGCATAAATACATACAACCAACACATGTCAATTAAAAAATAAATTAATTTTTTAAAGTATAAATAAATGAGATTCCAAATCTTATAATACTCAAAATACCCAGTTTTCATTAAAAAAAAATCTCATCCTACTAAACACTAGGAAGACCTCACATTAAATGAGAAAAGACAATGGATACCAACACCAAGGTGACACAGATGTTAGAATTGTGTGATAAAGATTTAAAGCAGCCATCATAGAAATGCTTTAGTGACCAATTATAAAAAGATGTAAAACAAATTTTGAAGAATAGAAAATTTCAGAAAAGATACAGGGAATATAAAGAAGAACCAAATAAAAAGCTTAAAAATAGAAAACACAATGCTACGGAGAACTCTACACACATAATTTTGACAACTTAGATGAAATGAACCAATTTCTCAAAAAATATAAACTACCACAACTTATCCAATGTTAAATAGAGGATACGAACAGCCCTATAAAGCCCTATAAATTCCTATAAAGGAATTGAATTTATATTTTTAAATTCCTACAAAAGAAATCTCCAGGCCCAAAGGGGTTTATTGAAAAATTCTAGCAGATGTTTAAAAAAGAATTAATACCATTTTACACAACCTCTTCCTAGGAATACAGTAGAAGAAAGCATTTCCCAACCCATTCTATAAAGCCTGTAACACCCAGGAGAAAGCAAAATATTTCAGCCCAAAATATGGTTCTTTGACATATTCCAAGATGGCTAATTCAGGGAGACTGGAAAAGCAAGATTAGCTAGAAGGCTGTTTTTTGTGTGTCTGGAAAGAAATTTACATCTGTGTCTGCAAACAGCCAGGCTTCCTCTGAGGCCCCTCCTTTGGCTGCTATCTGTTCTTTCTGTGGGCAGCTGCTGGTTTGCCTGAGTTGTTTTCATTTGCGTAGCAAGGCAGTTTCTGCTCAGCTGTATCTTTTACCTTCTTTCTTTCACCTGTGACACCACCTCCCCCAGAGTTTCAGAGATACCTGGTCCCAGACCGTTGATCTGGAGCCTGTACCTCTCCCCTCTTCTCTCTCTCTTATGGACACTCGCATATAAGCTTTGTATCCCATTGAATTATTGGGAAATTACTCAATTGGGAAATTGGGGAATTAATCGCTTGCATTGCCCGCTCCCAGCATGTTAAAATAATAAAATTTGTTACGCCTTTTCTTTATATTGACCAAAATTTGTCAGTGATTTTTAATGAACTTTCATGGGTGAAGAGGAAATTCTTCCCTTGACCCCTACACATTCTGATATGAAAGACAGACAAAAAGAGTAATAATAGCAAACAAAAAACCATGGTTCAATATCCCTTAGTAATGCAGATGCTACAATTCTTAACATAATATCAGAATGGAATAGAATCAGCAATATGTAAAGATCAAGTAGGGTCTTTATATCATGACCAAGTAGGGTTTATTTCAGAAATGCAAAGCTGGTTCAATATGCAAAAAGCAATCAACCAACCCACTATACTAACAGGCTAAAGAAGCAAAATCACATGATCATATCAACTGATGTAGAAGAAATATTGGACAGAATTCAACAGTTATTGATAATTTTTTTTAAAAAAGAACTTCCTCAACTTGATAAATAGCATTTCTGAAAATCTACATCTAATATCATACTTAATAGAAAAAGACCAAATGCTTTCCTTTAACATCAGGAACAAGGCAAGACTTTCCACTATTACCACTGCTATTCAACATACTACGGGAAGGTCTAGCCAGAGCCACAAGACAAGAAATAGAAAGAAAAGGTATATAGATTATAAAGGAAGAAATAATACTGCCCATGTTTACAAATGTCATGATGGTCTACATAGCAAATTCCAAAAGAATCAACAAAAATCCCTTAGAACTAAAATATGAGTTCAATAAGGTGCAGTATACAAGGCTGACATACAGATATCAATTATGTTTCTATATACTAGCATTGAGCACACGAAAACTGATATTTAAAAAATGAAATTCTTAGGAATAAATCTAACAAAACTTTCACAGGAGTCATATACTGAAAACTACATAATGCTGATGAAAGAAATCAAAGAAGGTGTTAATAAATGGAGAGACATTCCAGATTCATACATTGAAAGACTCAATATAGTAAAAAAGTCAATCCTCTCCAAATTGATATACAGGTTTAATAAAACTCCTATCAAAATTCCAGACGTTATTTTTTTTTTAGGTATAGACAAGATTATTCTAAAATTTATTTGGAAAGGCAAAGGAACTAGATAAAATAAAACACTTCTGAAAATAAAGAATGAAGTAGGAGAACTCAATCTAATTTTCAGACATAGCTACAGGACTCAAGACTGCCTTGTACTGGGGATGGTAAAAACTCATAGATCAATAGTGCAAATTAAAGAACCCAGAAAGCCCCACCCAATTACAACCAACTGATAATTAACAAAGGTGCAAAAGCATTTCAATGGAGGAAGGGTGTTCTTTTCAACAAATGGTGCTGGAGCAATTTCCTACACATAAACCTCACACCTCACTTAAAATAGATTTAAATGTAAAACATAAACTTATTAAACCTTTTGGAAGATAACATATAGAAGCTTTGGGACCTAAGTCTCAATGAAGAAACATAACGCATAAAATAAAAATATCGATAAATTAGACTAAATAAAAATCTGAAACTTTTGCTCTGAAAAGACCCTGTTCAGATTAAAAGACAGGGTAATATTGGAAAATCACATATATGATAAAGAATTCATATGTATAATATACAAAAACTCCTAAAAATCAACATTAAATACATAAACAATCCAATTTTAAAAAATTGCTAAAGATACGAAGTGCTATATGGATGGCAAATAAGCACATGAACAGATTGTTCAACATCAGTCGCCATCAGGAAGATGCAAATTAAGACCAGGATGAGATATCTCTACACATGTATTAGAGCAACTAAAATAAAAAATGGTGACAATACCAAATCCTGGCAAGGATGCAGAGAAACTGGAGCACTCACACACTGTTGGTGGAATGTAAAATGGTCCAGCAACTCTCAAAAACCACATATTCTTTTGTGTCTGAACTATTTCATTCAAAATTATGTTTGCAAGACTCACCCATGTTATTGCATGTAGCTAGTTTTTTCAGTGCATTTCTGTATAATATTTCATGTATGAATATATGATAATTTATGTATGTTTTATGGCTGAAGGACTTTGAAATGCTTCCAGATTGAGGTAATATGAATAACACTGCTGTTGGTTAGAGTGCAGCCTTACAACACCAAGATCACGATTTTGGATCCCCATAGTGGCCAGCTGCCAAAAAAATAAATTAAATAAAATAACACTGCTGCAAAAATTCCTAATTTTTTATTATTGGTATTGTCAGTCATTTATTAAATTTTAGTTATTCTGTTATGGAAAATAATCACAGATGTAATTTGCATATCTGATTACAAAAAAGGTTGAACATCTTTTCAGATTTATTGATCATTTGTATGTACTCTTTTACAAAGCACCTGTTCAATTCTCTTCTTTCTTTTCTGTAGAGTTGCTGTTTCTTACCGGTTTGTAAATGTTGCAAGTGTCTTCTCTCATTCTGTGAATTACATTTTCTCTTAATGATGTCTTTGGATGAACCTCTTTTCCTATGGTACAGGCAAATTTCTTATCCCAAGGAAGGAGGGAGGCCAACACACTATCTTCTTTCCATGACAATGGTGTAGCTTTGGATGAAGGATGAAGTTCATAAGGCGAGTAAAGATGTTGTGAGGTGCGGCTTTGGTGCCCTGAGGCAACAGCGGGCAGCAACCTCAGACTATGGGGCCGCCGCCGGGACCCACAGCAGGCACTGTCTGCTCGACCTGCAGATAGTAGTTAGCAATGGTGGAAGCACAGCAAAGATTTCTCCTGAGCATAAGTGAGATCCTATTCCTACCTCCTTTCCTCCAAATCCAGGAGTTCTGGAAACAAAACGGGAAAGACCGAGACAATTTAAAGTGTCTAGCAGTGGAGAACCAGAAAAAGAGCTGGCAAAATTCTATTTGTTAGTGTTGATGGTGCTAGGATAACGTGGCCTGCAAAAAAAAAGGTGGGCAAAGAACAAAATACTTCCCAGACTTCAGAGAGTCACCTTTTACACCCTGATAAGTGACATTATGGTGCCATTTACCACCTGTGGCAATGGAAGCCAAAGAGGAAATGGCTCAAGTTACTGACGTGGAGAAGAGTAAGACGAGGCCAGTGCGGGAGGCCAGGAAAGAGGACTGAGATGCAGGTAACTTGGGGAGGACGGCAGAAGCTCTGCACCAGAGGTTATCCCACTTTCTTGGTTTACAGTGCCCTGAGTGCCTCAAAAATGTTCCAAGGTGCCTCTGTGACAAAAGATCTAACAGTGTGGCTCCATTTACCACTTAAAGTCCAAACAGCTTATGAGTATATATGTTTTAACAGCTTGGTCCTCACTGTTAGCCCAACAGCTAAAATGTATTCGCAGTCCCAAAGTCGATCCTCGTGGTGTTTTTTTGCAAGTCATTCAGGGACAGGCACAGAGCAGTGAGAATTTTTAGTCACGTGACACACTGTAAATAAATGTCCTTTTTGTGGTCCGTTTAATGCCACATTTCTCTCATTTTTGTGCTTTTTGGTGATGAATTCAGTTTGAAATGGCCCCTAAGCATAGTGCTGAAGTGCTGTCTAGTGCTCCTAAGCACAGGACGGCTGTGGTGTGCCTTACAGAGAAAATATGAGGGTATTTCAAAAAATTCATAGAAAAATGGAATTGAAAGATAATTTGAATATTTTTATGAACTTTTCGAAGATCTTTCATGTGTGTTTTAGAGAAGCTTCATTCAGATGAGTTATAACGCTGTTGGCCATGAGTTCAATATTAATAAATGAACAACACATATCAATAATAAGATGTCTTTAAACAGAAACCCACATAAACAAGGTTATGCTTTGACTGGTTGATGAAAATGTTGTGGCCAGAAGTTCCTAGGAACGAGTCGTGTATTTCCCTAAGGGGCAGTGGTTCAGTATTCGCCACGTCAATGCTTGAGGGGACATTATATAACATAATAACTGCAAATAATAAGAACTAACTGGAATCATTTAAAAAACAATACATATAAATTGAAAGAAAAAATGTATTTTTACTTTATTCTTAAGTGCCCTGCATCACATAGTGATGTGTGTGCCTGTTGAGCACTGCACAACTTCTCAGACGTGAAGTGACTGAACATCACCAGCTGCATTTCTGGAACCACTCTGGTTTTCACATACTTTAACCACAACAACTTCTGGAAACACAATTTCAAGGAGAGCTGATATCATCAATAAAAATGCTGTACGATCTAATGGTGAGACTGTCAAACTACATTTTCCCATAGATAAATCATGTATTCTTCCCTTTCCTTGAAAATGTAAAATATCCTGCTGCACCCTGGGTGCCTCAACACACCACTTGGGAACTATGGGTCTAATTAAAGAAAGTATAAAGACAGAGTGAAATTGAATATTTCATTTAAGGGATAACCAATATGCCTATTTTTCCAATATGAAAAATAATTGCGTTTTATGAGAAACGGCAAAAAATGTGGCTGGAAAAATGAGTTTTGATCTAGCAGGTGAAGATGCTGAATACCACTTTTAAAATGTTTGGTTTTTATTGGAAGGGAACAGAGAGCCAAAGAAGGTTTTAAAGACAGGAAAGTGGATTGGCAAATCTGTTAATGGTATGTTTATATGCTATGTAGATATATCTATGCACAGAGATGGATAAAATCATATTATGTGTGTGTATCATTTTTTTTTAGGAGCACAATATGGCGGCCATGAAGGATGGATTGAATTGGGGATAAATTAGAGGTAGAGAGATCAGACTACACAATAATTTTGGTGCAAGATGAAAAGAATCTGACCCAAAGCAATAGAAGTGGAAAGGAAAAGTTTCAAAAGATGAAGCAAACATGGACTCATAGGATTTCACTGGATATTAGGGATCACAGGATGGTGTGTGTGTATCCATTGTTTCCCAGCTTCCCTGCTTGGGCAGCTAGGTGGAAGGTAATGACTTTAACTAAGCTGTCTCCTGACTTGCCTTTAGGATTCTTTTCACTCAGTTAGCTGAGAAGGATAAATTAAAACTCATCCTCAGTCTACATACCAGCTCATCTTTAACACTGCTGCTGGTGTCCATCACTATTTCATTTTGTTGTCAGTGCCAAACCATATTTAGTAGTGATGGCCTGAAGTATTTCTGCTTTTAGAGTTTGAGGGGCCTAAGCCTATAATTCCAAGCTTTCTTCAGATTTTGTGTTCATGTCAAGCCATATTAAGTCAAACCCACGCCCCTTTGTAAACACGCCCAGGCAACTTTTCTAAGATTAGCACATAAGGGTGGCATCCTCCCTGAGGAGTGCAAACACTTCCCGTAAAAATCACAGATGGGACACCTTGGGGGGATGCAGGTTAGGGGGTGGATAATGAGTTTGACCACAGTGAAAGCCTGAGGAGCTCTTGATGCCCAGCAGTTGACGTGCTCCTGGGTTTGGCTTCGGGAAGAGGTCAGTGTGTACCTCAGACAGAGGGATCTCATCTTTTGCGGGAGCTAGTGCCCTGCTGACGAATGTTAGAGAAGCCAAGTCCCCCTCCCTATCCCCAAGAAAAGCCTCTGTTTGTTGGATGGGTTGAGGGAAGGGAATTCCAGAGAGGGCAGAGGAGGAGCAGCCAGATTTTACCAGCAAGAGAACAGTGCAGTTAGGTGATAAAAAAAAAAAAAAAAAAACTCTGAGCAGGTCACTTAAATTATAGCTCCTTTTGAGATTTGGGATAAGCCAGTAGTCATGTCCACCTGTCCTGAAAAATGTTATCATAAGACTATTTTGCATAGAAGCAGCCATAATAGCTCTAGAAAGCCAGAGTAGAAGGGCTGTCATCCTACCTCTCCCCTTTGATTTCTGCCCCTTGTGATTTTAAAATGCTAGGCTCTGCTGGCCCTTTTAGGAATACATTTTCAGGGCTATCACATTTATGTGTCTCCCCAGTTGCAGTCATCATATCAGCTCAGTAAATCCTTGCTATATGTAGTTGGCCTCAGTTTCTTTTTAGGTCGACATTGGTGGAAGCCACACTGTGCCTGGACGAGGGGTGAAGGACAGGTGAAGAGGCAGAGCCAGTGCCGCGCATCCGGCATTCACCTAACGGACACTCACAGAGTGCCGGACACAGCGGTGACATCCTTGTTTTAAGTGGCTCATCCGAGCAGGGGAGAGGAACACCAAAGAACTTACCTCATGACACTTTAAAAGCATATACTTCCTTATAATATTTAGTAACTCCCGCTCCTCCTGGTATCCTGAGACCTGCTCCCATTGGGTTTTGCTCATTCACCCTCTCAGCAAGGATTTCCCTGATCAGCCTTTTAAAAATAGCAACACCGCCACTTGCAGCACCACCCCCCCCCCCCCCATCCTTCCCTGGCTTATTTTTCTGAGTAGCTCTTATTATCATTGACATACTGTGTAATTTATGCATTTATGTGCTTACTGTCTCCTCCCCACACTGCACCACAATGTCAGCCCCATGAGGCCTGGGATTTTTTAATTGTACTTTTCACAGATGTTTCCCAGGGCCTGGAACAGGTCTTGGCATAGAGAAGACATTTGATAAACAATTGCTGAATGTAATTGCAGTTTTGCTAAACACAATGATGGCGAAAAGCACTATATGCCATAAGGGGATACGTAGAAAGGACTTAACATGTTCTGGGTTGTCAGTAAGTTTTCTCCGAGAAAGTGAGATTTAGGCTGAGATGTGAAGGATTAGAAGAAATGAGCTGCAGAAGGCAGAGGGCAGACACCAGGCAGAGAGGGAGCACGCGGCGGCCCGGGCTGGAGGCGCCTGAGCCCAGGAGCAGGTGGAAGGGTGCGGGGGGATGAGCAGGAAAAGTGACAGGAGAGCCACTTCATGAAGCCCTGAGGGACAGTGGGGAGGGTTTCCAGCAATCATCAGAGAGTTTGTGAGTTCTCCAACTTTTTAATCTCCGGACTCCCTTTCACTCTAAAAAAGTACTGAGGATCCCTAAAAGTACCGATTTATGTGGGCTACATCTACTAATATTTACTGAATTTGAAATTAAAACTGGGAAATTTTAAAAATAATTAATTTAAAAATAACAATAAGCTATTGCATATTAACATACATTACACATTGCTGCGAAAAAGTAAAATTTTAAAAATTAAAAAAAATCTAGTGAGAAGGATCACATTGTTTCACATTTTTGCAAACCACTTTAACGTTGGTTTATCCGAGAGGTGGACTCTCACAGGGTGTCTTCAGTCCGTCTGCTGCAACAGCACAGGCCACGCAGCCTCGAGAAGCTCCACGGCGCACTCGGAGAGGATGGGAGTGGAAAAGGCCAACAGCGTCTAGTACTATCACGAAAATAATGCTGGTGACTTCAGGACCCCTTTCGAGAGGGTCTTGAAGCCCCCTGAGCCCCTGGCCCACACTTGGAGGGCTGTTGCCCTCTCATTCAGGGAGATGCTGGTGGAAAGCGACCTATCTGCATGTGGACAGCCCCTCATGTGCTGAGAGTGTTCTTCCGTGGATATTACTATTCTCAGAAAAGGGAAATCATGGGCCGGCCCCGTGGCGCACTCGGGAGAGTGCAGCGCTTGGGAGCGCAGCGGCGCTCCACACCAAGGGTTGCGATCCCCTTACCGGCCACAAAAAGACAAAAAAAAAAAAAAAAAAAAAAAAGGGAAATCATGAACATGTACATATTTTTCCTCTTATCATTTCTCAATGACTCAATAGATAAGCGCATCCTCCACAACCCATGTAAACTAGAAAGAAGAAAAGGTAGATTTTTAAAAGTGCTAACCTTTTCAGAGCAAATTATTCATTGAGTCCCATCAATACTGCCACCATAAGTTACAGCTGAACTAAAAGGGCAGAAGAGATTCTGACCCTCTAATATTTTTACATGTCACAGGATAATTGGCTCCCCTTAGACCAGTCACTTAAAAATTATTACTTGCATGTAATATAGTTTACTTTGGTGGTGGTTTTTGCCTTTTTTTTTTTTTTTTTTTTAATCTTTGTTGAGTTTTGAACTAAGAAATGCATGGCTATCTAAATTGTGCTATTTAATTTATAACTTAGGATCAGTCCCAATCACATAAGAATACTCTTGGGAGGCATGTATTGATTTTAATCTGTGTTAGTCAAGTCCTAGAAATATGCTGGGGAGAATAAACTTGAACTGAAAAAGAGAAATATAAGACAACTTAGTACTTCTTTTGAAAAACTGTGCAGGGTTTTTTAAAAACATTGGTCCAAAGTTTCCACTTTGTATTTATGCTTCTGATGTCTCCTAAATTGGTGCCATTATTATCCATTTGTTTGTATAACTAAAGCTATTTTGTACCATTTCTATCATTGACTAAAAACATTCAAACTGCTGTAGAATTTAGACTTCTGAAATGGAATGGTGTTTTCAACTCTGCTGTAATTGTGTGTCAGGACAGGCTGCTTCAGCTCAGAGTGATTAGCATTTTGTGAGAGATGGGCTAATCAAGGGAGAAATTACCCAGCAGTTGAGGTGAGTTTCAATTAATTATATTGCTAGCATGTTAGGGAGAGGTCTTTGAAAAGGTAATCAAAGAAACATCACATACGGGCTGTTTATTCCCTTAGGACTATTTTTAAAATGGAAATTTCTTGGCTAGTCTTCAATCCCTCTCCAAATCCTCCCAAGGATTTGAAATAGGATCAGGTGTGCTTCTGGTGGCTTTCTGATAGGTCTCCCTTCTCACTGTGTGGAAATCAACAAAGACCATCCAGATAAGAACAAACAAACACTATTACCCAGAGTTTGCTATAGTAAGAAAGTCGGCCACCATCACTTGCATTTGGCGGAATCTCAAAGGCCGGCACAGGAGCAGGAATGCTGGATGTGGGAAGGCGTCAGGTGTGCCCTGATTGGAGGGGAAGCTGTTGGCCTACGAGAGCTGCAGGTGGGCTCGCTAGAAATGGGACCTCCTATGTGACTGGTTAGGAGGGCATATTCGGCTCAGTCTCTCACCTGATAAAAATATATGGTAGTGAGAGTTAGAGCAAGCACATGTTCTATTATTAACTTCTATATCCATGGATCCTGGAACTGAACTTGGCAAATAACTGGCAGTCAGCAATTAGCATCAGAACATTCCTAAGTAGCAAGTGTCTTATGTATATCGCCCACCCTCTCTAACCAGATTTCCTTATCCACAAACTGGGCTTACTCCCATCCTTTTAATAACAGCTACTGTTTATTGAATAATTACCATGTGTTCAACTGGGGTAGGCAGTTTGAAGTCCTCATCTCATCTGGTCCTCCCAACAACCCTGGGCTGTGGGCGTCTTACTCTCCATTTACAGATGAGGAAGCAGTTTCAGAGTTCTTGTCCTGCCCAGGTTACCTGCGATTACCACACGTGTGACACAGGTCACTCCCTTTCTCTGCCACCCTTCAGTTTCCTTCTCTGCAGAGGAGGGTAACAAAAACATTTGTATCAAAAGCTTGTTATGATTCCTTGAACTTGTTAAGACAAGTGAACAGATGTGATGTACTGAGGGGGAGGGGACAGGGAGGGGGAAGCGGAATGGGTAAAGGGACACAAAAATCAACTACACTGTATATTGAGAAGCTAAAATTTTTTAAAAAAAAGCTTGTTATGAAATCAATAAATGGGGAGAAGAAAAGTCTTTCTTACGGCAAGATGCCAGCCACTAAGTGTAAAGGAATAACAAAGATAGAAAATACCATCATTGCAGGTAAAACCATCAATGGAGGCTAAAACCAGTAGGTGAACATTTGAGGAGAGACAGCCTCAAAGAATGTCCACATAAATTACCTTTTAATTAGAAAGAAATGGATTGTGGAAAGAGACGAACAGTGAGGAACACCGGCAGGTGCCACCTTCAGTAATCAAAGTTAACCTCACGCAGCACTGCAACAAATAAACATAATGAGTCCTTTGAAATAATACAGTAAGAGCAACACAGCACTCTGTGGTATTCCTGGCCAAGAAGGAAGAAAAAGCAAAAAGCAAAAAAGCATAACTTGAGTGTAATCGAACTCTAGTTGTGAGGAAACAGAAAAGCCCAAATTGAGGGACATTTAACAAAATAAAGCATCTAAATTCTGCAAATATGTTAAGGGCATGTAACTGAGGAATTGTTCCACATTAGAGACATGACAGCAAAATATAACAGATGATCCTGCCTGGATTGGATCCTGGACAGAATGGCTTTTTTTTTGTTTTGTTTTGTTTTTTGTTTTGCTATAGAGAACAATAGTGGAACAATTGGTGAAATTTTAATAAACTCTGAGGTATTAGTTTTGAGATACAATCATGGTCTTGTGTCGATGCTATCTTCCTAATCATGATCACGGTACTGCAGTCACATAGGAGAATGTCCCCGTTCTTGGGAAGTGAAATGAGTGTTGGGGGTGGAGGGGCGTGGTGTATGCAACTTGCTATCCAACAGTTCAGAGAAAAACATAGAGAGCGGTAAGGGCTCGGGAGGATGAAGCAAACACAGGAAGTGTTGATATTTGGGGAATCTGAACAGATGTGTTCTTTATGCAATTCTTCAGTGAGTCTGAAATTATTTCAAAATAAGAGGTTAAAAGGAAAAAAAAGATAAAGGGAAAAAAAAGCTTGCTATGAGGATAAATGAGTTAATTCCTGCAGAGGACTTCAAACATAGGCCTTAAAATGTTAGTGACTAGATGTAACTATGACCTCACAATTAAATATAGCCCTGAAACACTCACTTTTAATACCTTCACACCTTCACTTCCTCATTCAGAGTTTGGAAAAATCCGATGAGCTAATGGATGGAAAAGTCTTTAAACTGTGAAGTGCTGAGCCTTTGTGAATGCACGTAAGTTTGCAACACAAACTCAGAACGTTGAGGGCAACTGTCAGATGACCTTTTATCCATACTGCTTGTGAGGTTATTGAGGCCCAGAGCTCAAATAATGTCACTAAAGTGACAGAAAAGGGCAGAACTAAAACCTAGGTCTCCCAGTTTTCATTTCCATCCTTTTAACACTGGCTTGTGGGCTGAGGAAGAGTTTAGGAAAGGAAAATTTCTCTCACACCCTTACATGTTTTCTACTGCTCTGTCTGGCACAGCTCTGCTGCCAATCTGAGGTCAGGTTGTGCCCTGTGACCCCACCAGAGGGCGACCTCTGTTTCCCTAACCTGAGCCCAGGGACGAGGCCACCGGGCACAGACTATCAACTGCACCAAGCCTGAGGGCAGCCAGCGGCATCTCAGTCTCATCTTTCCTGTACCTGAGGCGGAAAATGACATCCTCCTTATATCTGATGCTCAAAAACATTTTTTTCCCTCTCCACCTGAAAATATTGAAGGAAACGTGGGGGAAGCTCCTGCTGGCCTAGGATTTGGGCCTGTTCACATATCCAAATACCCAAAACTGTTTCTTCTTAATGGTGGTCTATAGCCTTATTAACATTTCTAAGACAAAGTAAATTTGTTAAAAAACAAAAACAAACAAACAAAAAAAGGTATGGGTTAGCTAGAAAACAAATGTTTCCACTCGATCTTAGCATTGTATAATGGGTTCCAAAAAAGCAACAATCTGACATTCATTTTTTATACTGACCTACTACATACAAATTTGTTTCACTGGTTAAATATGAAGAACCCAGACACAGGTGATTTTTCTCCCTGAGGTACTAACTTCCCAAGCAAGAGAATAAGTTACTGTGTTTTTGCAATGCTAGAGAATGAAAATCTCAAGCAGATCAGAACCAGAAGACATTACTTTAGAGAAAATGGTCCTAAAAATGTCAGCCACAGTTTCCCCATATGTAAAATAATCCCTGGATTTACTGTGAAAGTTGAATAGCATACTGAATGGGAGAGAAATACATCTCTATGAACAATAGGTAAATCTTAAAAACACCCCGATTCACCATCGGTGCAGTTAGAAGATGCTCTTCATCTCCTGCGCCACCCCAAATGCGTCTCAGCTCAGCTGGAAGCCTGAGCTTCCTGAGCTGGCTGTGTACCAACGATGCGCTTCACGTTCCGAAAACGAAAGGAATTTTCCCTGTGAAAACTCAGCCTGTCCGTTAACTGTGGGTAAGAAAAAGGATAGTGGAAGAACCATGAATTTAAACACAAAGAAGGAAATACAGGTTATTATGAGCAGATGAAAAACAGCAAATGGATTTCTGAAGGCTTCCTATTTGTAGGAGTAAATTTATCGGGGTTTTTTTTGTTTGTTTTGGGCTTTTTTTTTTTTTTTTAAGGGAAGGAATATTGTAGTGCCAGAGGAGCTCAGGAATTCCTCATGAATCTGCAGACCAATAAAAAAATTTAAATGATCTCCTCCTATTTGGGGTTGCTCTGAGCTATTAAATAAAGGATGTCCAACATTGTATTTACCATTACACTTTAACAGAAACAATCACCAGTTATAGTTTTATGTATATAAACTAGCTTTATGATTTCTTTGGGAAGCAATAGATTAAGTCAGTTTAGCCCTGTTCATTTACTGCCTGAACGTAAGTAATAAATTCAATCTACTTAAAATTTTACAACAGTGATTTACATATTTGCCTTAAGATGGTAATTTTTCTACAAGCACAAAGTTAATTGTTATTTGGCCATCTTATTATACTCGTTAAAATTTCTTTAAGGTAGTCAAGACATCAACTTAGGCAGCATTTATGCAAAAAGAACAGAAAATATATAAAATACAGATACACTATAAGAAGTGCATAAAAATATTTTTTTCTGTTTCACGGTGAAGTGTTTTAATAATGGTTACTACCGTTTATTCATTACAATTTGTTAGGTATCACATTTCAGGTACTAGGGGAGACGCTTTTTTCACACATTATCTCTACTTCTTACAACAAAACTTGAAGGTCGGTACTATTGTATCCATTGTACAGAACGGAAAACCACGGCCCACAGTTCTCCACGGGCTCAATGCCCCTCTTGCTGATGGAGGGGACGTGTCTTTCTGCCATATTCCTTTCCCCCACCCGCACTAGCCACGGGTCTCTTTCATGTCACTTTTTGGGGTCACTTTTAGTCATGCTGTATTTCACGTTTATGGAATATAGGCTTTTTATTTTTTAAAAAAAAATCGGTGACAAATTGTCCATTCAAGCAGTTTCGCGGAATTCCAAGTGTCAAAAACATTTAATACAACTGGGGAAACACTGAGTAAGCGTTTTGGGCCCACACTTTGTTTGAGCACAGTGCATTTTACCAATAGGTTTTAATTTAATTCCTGTAATGTTTTACATTTCTGTAAACTCCTAAGGGAGCTTTGCAGCCTACTGTACAGCCCAGAGTCCTAGGCACCTAGCAGGCACTCAGTGCACGCTGAATGAATTGGGTAGTTGTTTTCTTCTATAAAGCCTCAATTAGTTAAATGAAAGTAGCTGAGTGCTGGTCACGAAAAAACGACAAAAAAACAAAACAAAACAAAAAAAAAACAGTACATTCAGTGAAGGATTTGTGTCTCCAAAATGTTCGCCCCTGCATGTAACCAAGTTTGGGGGGTGGGGTGGGATGGCGGGTGACTACGGTCCCTCTGAGATGGGCACTACGTGACAATATCACCCAGCCCAACTTTGCTCCACCTGGGGACTACCTCACACCTGAACAGCTCCCTGGGTCCTCGAGAGGACCGGCGGAGGGTCACCCACCGCCATGGGCGCGTGCGGGGAGCCACGCTGAAGTTCAGAGAAGTGTGTTTACCAGCAAACGAAGGGCGGCGCGGTCTGGGGTCCTGGGACCAGCTGCCACTGCCTCGAGAAAACGCGAGGGCAGCGGTGACAAATGCACATTCCGCACGCGAGCAGACAGACACCCTATCTGCGTCTCCCGGCGGCCCCTCCCGCGGGTTCCAGCTGCCCGGCCCACAGCCGCCCGCGGGCTCCCGGGCCGGTTCTCCACGTGTACCGCGGGCAGCGCCGGGCGCCCAGAACTTTCCCGTCCCTCTGGGGCCTGGGGGCCGGCAGTGGGGAGGCGCAGGCAAGTGGGGACCTCCAGGGAGCACCGTCACTGGACTTGGAGCGCGGCCCTCCCCGAGTGGAAGGGGCCCGCCCCCAAGTCCATCCGCTATCCGTGGGGCGCCTCGAAGAAGCTCCAGGAGCGAGGGCCAGGTGGCAGCTCGGAGCCGGGCGGAGCGGCAGGAACAAAGGGAGCGAGCGGGCCGGGGAGGATGCTGCGCTCCCCCGCGCCCCACCCGGCCGGCTCCCGGGCGCTGCCTGGCGCACAGGTAGCCGGCCTTCGGCGCTGCAGGAGGGTGTGTGTTCGAGCGGGGACACAAAGACTCACTTCCGCGGCCCGGCGCCCAGACTCCCCTCCCCACCACCCACAGCCCGTTCACATTCCTGCATCCTTACCGCCGCCGGCGGGGACCCGAGTACCCCCTGGGTGCCAGGCGCGATGCCAGGCGGGGACTGTGCAGGTAACCCTCAGAGGAGCTAGGCTGGGTGGAGGCGGCGGCCGGGGAGAAACATGCCTTTTTAGGCAGCCGCGCCGCCCCACGCAGCCCAAGTCTGCAATCACTCTCTGCAAGAGGCAGGGCTCGGCGCGCAGCCGGGAGCGCCCCGCCTGCGCTCGCCGGCGGCCGAGCTGCCGGGCCGGGGGCGCGGGGAGGGGGCAGTGCAACTTCGCAGTGCCCGGAGCCCGCTCGCTAGGTGAGCCCAAGCCGGGAGCGGGGAGGATGGAGCGGATGGCGGAGGCGGAGGGGGGCCCCGAGGCGGGAGGAGGGGGTGCGCGGAGCTCGGGGGCGGGGCGCGGCGCTTCCACGGCGCCGGGGCCCAAAGCCGCCGCCTCGCGCCGGGGCTCGGGGTCGCCGTCCCCCCAGCCGTCCGCGCTGCCGCGCTGCCCGGAACAATGAGGCGCGCGGCGCGGCGTTGAGCTCAGTTCCGCGCCGGCCCCGAGGCCGAGCCGCCCGCCGCGCCCCGCCACCCGCGCCTGCAGCGGCCGCCAGGCGGGAAGCGGCGCCGGCCCCGGCGAGGCGATCCCGCAGGCCGCCCGGGACGCGAGCGCGCAGTCGCTCCGAGACCCCGGGGTGGCACGAGGAGGCGGCGGGGACGGACGTTGGCCGGAGGACTCGAGCCGCGCGCCCCGCGTCAGCAGCCCCCAAGTTCCGCGGCGCGCGCCGGGCGCCCCCGGCCCGGGGCCCCGCTCCAGCCGGCCGCCGTGTGAGTGTGGGAGCGCGTGGCGCGCGCGCCCGAGCGGCTGCCGGGGCATAAAATGTGACAACGCACGTCTCCGATTCCAGCGCCGCGCGGCCGGGGAGAGCAGGGAACCGCGGTGTCGTGCGCCTCGAGGCGCGGCTTGGGGAGAAGGTTGGTAAGGGAGGGCACAGGAGTCGGGCGCTGGGCGACGTCTTCCTCGGTGTCGCTGCTGCCTGCCCTGCTCAGCACGGAGTTAGACTCGGCGACAAGGGGCCAGATGTGTGTGTGGAATGTTGAGGGTGGTTTGGGGAGAAGCAGGCAGTTCTGGAGAGGGTGAGTGAGCAGGAGGACTTGCGCTTTGGGGACGAGTAGACACAGTTGTGCCCCTGTGTCTCAGTAATGGTGGCCTTTTATTCTCTAGTTCTGTGCAGCTATAATGTTTAGGGCAGAAAGGATCCTTAGAATCCTAAATACCCGAGTGTTAATTCTTACGCACGTGGGAGGCGAAAAACTCCGTTTTGGGGTTGCTTTACTTTCTACCGTGTACAGAGTGGACATTTGATGCATTCCTATGAGTACGGAATGTGACAGCCATCTCGTTTGTGTTTGATGGTGCTGGTGCTGAGGGACAGAGTGAAGTTAAACTCGTGACTCGCAGCAAGTGATGCCTTCCAGAGAGAGCTGAATAGCTGTGTTTGGAGAAGCTGTGCTTTCCAGGAATTTAAATGAGACTTTTTGTGATTGCCTCCCAGGTCTCTTCCCCTACTACCATATTTGTTTTGTCAGGCTGAACTTTCAAAGCTGTGTTCTAATCCGAGAAGCACTTTGGGGGGAAAAGTGGTGCTTGGCTGGATTTTTGTGAACTTAACTTTTACTGGTCAAGCTGAAAATTTGGCGAGAGGCAAACCATATTTGGTCGCAATCTTTGTCTCCTGTACCACTGGCGTTCTAGCCGGGAAAGGGCATGCTGGTCCTCCACGCAGCAGACTGTGAGGGATTTGTTGGCAGGCTTGCAACACATTTTGTGTTTAAACCTTCTGCACATGTAAAAAGCCCCAAGCGGGTTACTTGATACTTAAATTATTTTGAAATTATGATCAACATTTTTTTGCCATTTTGAAATATAATTTATGGCTAAGGAAGAATTCCAACAAAGGGAAATGCTGTATATTATCTTGTTGCAAATTTAGGGTTAACACCTCTTTTAAAAAGAATAATGATGTGTAGCCTTGAACTTATTTTACCCACTCCCCTTCTCCCATTATTTTTCTGGAACTCACAACCAAAATCCTTACAGCACGTGTGAAGGCTTGCATTTTGTAATAATACAGTAGGAAGACTGTTAGCAATGGTAAATAGATATTGTGATCAAAATGAGAAAAACCTGAAATAACAGGGGCATTGCCTTGAACTTTACAGTGAGGTTAAAAAAAGGCACTCTCACATGTTGGGATTCTTGATCTAATTCTTACTGTAGTAGATACAAATTGTAGCGTCTTACCTTTTGGCTTGGTGCAGTTCTGGAGTTTTGAGCTAAATCTCTTCTGGTGTGATGAGCCTCTGCCCTTAGTGGAGTCCTGAGCTCCACAATTTAGAGAAGACACAGAAACTGCTGGAGAGAGTTCAGAGCAAAGACCAGCATTTAGTGAGTTTATTATGTGGTGCTCACAATCTAGGAAATGAAGATAAAGAATTGAGAATATTTAGACCGGAGGATTCAAAGCTGAGATGATTTAGTATTTGAAAATATGTCAGTGGTTTATTATGCACAAAAGGGCGATCATCTGTACTCAGTTTCTGATGAGGATAATTAAGAGGGAAAGAGTTTACTCTGTGGGTGAAGACGTAAGTTGCGTCTAGGGAGTTGTGGCCAATCCAGCCAGCAAGATTGGTTAAATGGTGAAGGCACTGCTGAGAAATGTCTGTACTTGCCTGTTTCTGGAGGATTGATTGATTGATTGATTGATTGATTGATTGATTAGACTCTGCTCTTCTGAGATAAGTGTGTGAGTCTCTAGTCTATCTATTGCTTATAGTAGGTGAAATTTTATCCTCTAGGGCTAGAATTTATCCAAGCATTTATTAAGTCTTCTAAAATGACAAACTCATTCCTGGGCTTCTGAATCTCCTGCTCAGGTGAATAAATGATGGGTGTTTTTTCAAAAACTTGGAGATATTTGTCCTCTGGGAAACAATTAATTTGCAGATTTGCTGCCTCATTCATGATACTTTGAATAAGAATATCTTATGCATGATAATAGGAACAGTCTTTTTAAAATGCATTTTCTCTTAAGTATATTGAGTTATTCCCAATCGATCATGTTTTTTTCCTCTCCTGGATCTTATATAATGTGATCATAAAATTTAATTGCTTAAATTAAATTAGGTTCTTTACTTGACTTGCTTCAATGTCTAAGTGAAACAGATAATGCCATTGTGGTAGGTGTATGTTAAGTTTTGATTTTTTAAGCATTGAAAGCTGAAATCTCATTCTTTTAAAGGAACTGTGGGACGAAATTCACGAATGATTGTAGAAGAAATAATTTCACAGAATCAGATAATTTCAGAATCAGGGAAGTGCAGGTGTTCATTTACACAGGAATTTTCAGTGTTCTTATCACCAACCAGCTGTTGATGTCAATACCAAGGACTGAATGGACGGTTGTAGATGACCAGCTACTGTTAGTGATTGTCACACTTCCAATTTAATATAGCTGCCATTTTCTGAAAGTGCTCCTTCCTACTTTTGAGAGATTTGTTTGTAAATGTTATTAAGAACACAGAGAAAAGACAGAAGCATTAGAGAAATATGGAATTATTATGCCTCTTAACAAATCTGAAATTTACCCTGATCTGAAATTTCCAGCCCCTCCAAGAATTGATGGGGAACAGTGGCGATTCAAAATACTTGGAACCGGAGGTCCAGCCCCCTCTGCCCAGAAGCAAGGAAGAAACAGAGCACGCCAGAGTCCTAAGACAAGAGCCCAGGGCAGCATCCCCCACTGGGAAACAGGCAAGGTGCACGCCAAAAACACCACTTTCTCGTGGGCAGCCCACCACAGCCACTGCCACGGCTGCCGCAAAAGCAGCTTGTTGCCACAGCAGTAGCCACAGCTACAATGCAGGTGGCCCGCTAGACACCCAACTGCTGTGACACAAGGAGAGTCACCAGTGGTGAACAAAAAAAGAGAGGACATCCCTCTCCTCATAGCCCACTCCAGCATAATAGAAGAAGCAACTGCTCTACTATGCCTCGGCTTTATTTCATTCTTAGTAATTTCTGTCTTCCCTCTTTTTCCCTTTGTCAGTCTAGATAAAGGTTTGCAAATTTTGTTTATCTTTTTAAAGAATAATAATTTTTTTTAAGAAAAAGACTTTTAAACAGTCCACAAAGTAGTCCACCACTGATGTAAATATTTTAATCAAACATTACTTTACATAATTCTCTCAGGGTATAATAATCTTTATATGCATTGTTTAACTTATTAAATATGTAACTGTCATTCATTTTCTTTGACAGATTTTGTTATGGGAGATTGAAATCAAGCTCAAAACTCATTTCTCAAAAAAAAAAAAAAAGAAAAAACTGGAGGCAGGCACAAGATGTGCCAAATAGTCTCTCAAAGCAAAATAAAATAAAAGCAAATTTTTATCAAGGTTAAAAAAAAAACAACAAAACTTTAGAACCTGCCCAGTCCATGGATGAAATAGGTTTAAAGGTTGTGATGCATGAAATGAGCATCCTAAGGCCTTACAAGAGTTGGTGGCCTGGGCCAGCACCAGCATTCCTCCTAGCCCTACCACTTGGTAAAGGCTGGGTCCCAGCAGTTGCCAGACGACTGCCTTCACTCAGCCTCCTGCAGGTTCCGGGCTGTCCCGTGGTACCAGGTGCCTCCAGGTTTTGGGGAGGAATTGCTCTGTGCATAGAAATTGTACCATAGTCATGCTGCCCACTCTGGGGGAATTCATCCCCACAGAACTGTTCTGTACCCCTCCTGGCTTCTGTTTGGCCCCTGTAATCTTCTCCAGGAAAGAAGTCCAAATTCAAGGCAGACATAGGCTCTAAAAAACTAGAATGGTGTGAGGGCTGGGTTTGCAGTTTTGCACTGGACTTTTTAGAGAGCAAAATGTCAACGAAAGCTATTGGCTGGTGCCCCTGCAGTGACCAGCACTGAAGGAAATCTCAGCCTCACCAGAGTTCTCCAGGGCTGTAAAAGGAAGGCTTAGATGACATCCTCTCTAAGGTGTCTTCTGATGCTGGGATTGGACAAAATTGGTAATTGTATATTCTGGCATATTTAAAAGCTAATTTCCTTGCATGCCCAGGAGAGGGTAGTAATTCAAAGAATAATAATAGCAACTGATTTACACTTATTATGCACCACACCCTGCCATTTGCTTTGCACCACACCTTAGCCACAAACTTGGGAGGTATTATTATCCCCATTTCACGGGTGAGAAGACTGAACCTAAGAGGTGAAGTGCCTTGACAGAGCTAGGATTTGAACCTGGCTGTGGGTGTTCAGAGTCCATCCTGTTAGATTGAGATCCACTCAACAGAGGAATGGAAATGACTCCCGCAATCATTGTATAGGGACAGAGATAGACTGTGACTGTGAGCTTTCATGTCTTCAAACCACAGCTGAGCTTGCTGGATGAAGGTGATTAATCCTCCCCTCATGGAAGGAGGTGGCAGGGGAGGCCAGGTATACAGAAAGCATGTTTTCATCAGAACCTGGAAGCAGAAAAAGGCTTGAGCTCCAACTTCAAAATGGGCCATAACATTTGGAATATCCAGGCAGTAAGTATTAGAATGAAATTCTGGCTGATATGAAGGGTGTCATATCAAGTTAAATTTCCAAGGAAAATTTTAGGCTAAGATTTGAGAAAATAACCCTTCTGCTTTGAGTTATTGAGTTGGTGAAGAGAACAAGCTTTCGGGACATTTAGAAATATATTTGCTAAAACATTAGGGATATACAGTTAAAAAAATCCTGTAATGTCTTGATTATAAGCGCCTTTTTTCAGAACTTTATAATTCACACATTAAGTTCTACTCTAAGCTGCTTCTAGTATTTGAGCCTAAGAGCAAAATGCTTTATTAAATTTAAAACAATTGGTTTTCCATGTTCAAATTATTCAAGAGAGGTTTTTGTATCTTGGTAATTGTTATGGTTTCTAAAATGACTTGGCTTTAAATTAAATTTGGGAAAGGGTAAATCTCTTAGATAATCTAATAGCTTTCATTATTCAGAAATAAATTTGAAAAAGTAGCTTCCTTGAAAATATTCTTACGGATTTTCTAAAATGTAAATATATTATTATGTGTTAAAAACATATATTTATACCACTGACCACAGACTGGTAGAAAAAAGTACCATTACTATAGAGATTTGTTTACTAAATGGTAGAGTTAACTCAGTTACAAAATGGAACTATACATATATGATTAAATGAATGAATTTGTTTTTACTATTAGAAGAGGGATTTTGCTATGTAATTATATTTTAAAATTGGGAAAAATATATCACATTAGAAATCTCGAAGGAAAAAGAGGACTGTCTCTTAAAAACACACATGTGCACGCACACCCACCCACATTCACATACAGAGGAAAAAGTCCCCACATTAATGTGGTGTTATGTCAGCGATTAGGAGTGGGAACTTGAATCAGAATACTTGAGCATTAATTGCTGGGATTCACAGCTGTTGGGTAACAAAATCAAGAGAGCCCAGCCCTTTTGACTATGAGAACATTCTTTTTCCTTTATTACTTATCTCTAAGAGAATTGCATGTTCCAAATTATATGTGGCTTGTGAGAACCTAGCAAAAATGTTTAGAATTTAAACTCCATTCTTAATTTATTATAAATGGGACATATGTGGAAAAACATACTTTTATCTATGTGTGCATATATGTGCATGTACATATTTGTAAATTTTATAACAACAGCATCTTCAGGGTACCTTTGGGGGTTTGCAGAATGTTTCTGACTGTTGAGACTAACTCCTGTGGTTAGACCTATCAGGTAGGGCATCGAGGGGAACGGGCCCAGCGCTGATGACTGGAATCCTTTGTATCAGTCAGCTATTCACTGGAATGAAAGAGGCTGAGCCACTAGAGATGTTTCAAGTCAGCCTAAAGTCAAGCAAATAGTGTAGGTGACTCAGTCTCTCTCCTGGAGAACAGATTACTGTTAGAAGTTGCCCTGAATTAGTGTCCTTTAATGGCTGTAGACATTAGGTAAAAGAATTAAGACAATAAGTCCAAGAGTTTGTTAGGGTTATTTTATTTATTTATTTTTTTTGGCTTTTTCGTGACCGGCACTCAGCCAGTGAGTGCACCGGCCATCCCTATATAGGATCTGAACCCGCGGCCGGAGCATCACTACACTCCCAGCGCGGCACTCACCCGAGTGCGCCACGGGCTCGGCCCGTTAGGGTTTTTTTTTTAACTAAAATTCCTGTAATTGAATAATTTATAAATAAATGGGAAGCAAACAAGTACAATGTGGCTTCCTTTTAAAAATGTGTTCATATATGTATGTGACATGTGTATAATGTGTATGCAGGTGTATCATAGCCATTTTTCAAAGTGCAGTTTCCCTCCTTTGAGTCATGGTGTAGTTAAAAAAGAACAAACATATTCTTCTGTCCTATGTTCAAAATTAGTAGCTGGGACAGTTGAACTAATGAAGTAATTTGCCTGACTCAATACTTGGTACATTATAGTAACATTTAGGGGTGACATTAAGTAGGTTACTTCATTAACTCTTTGAGGTGGGACAGTTTCACAATTTGACTTGAGGATATAGGGAAATGTCCGTAAGGTATGAATTTAAAATAATGTGATTCTGTTAATGGAAAAACATTTCATGCTCTTGGATCAAAGAATTAACATTGTGAAAATGTCCATACCACCCAAAGCGAACTACAGATTCAATGCAATCCCCATCAAAATACCAATGACATTCTTCACTGAAATAGAAAAACAATCCTTTTTGGTTTGGAGTTTTTTCACTATTATCTTATGACCTTTGAGCACAGTATTGGATTAAAACCAGAAGTGGGTAAAAGAAAAGCTTTAGACTGTATTACATAATATGCTGCTTAAGGGGTAGTTAAAAGAGTCCTGGACCAAAGAACCCTTGTTGTTTCTAGGTGGTATACATATAACCTAATCATAGTGTAGAACTCAGTATAGTCAAGTGTGTGATGTGCATGTTTACTGGTGAAAGTAAACTAACTCATCTTACCCCATATCTCCCTGTCTCTCAGTTACCCAAGTTTGATATATCTTGTACTGACCACATTGTGCTGAAAAGGACAAATGAGTTTATGATGTAGAAATACATAAAGTGACCCCGTGAATGACTTACACGTTTTGTCTGGGAATTACCATACCCATGTGGCACCTCAATAGCAGCCCTTAAGTGTGCTGTGTGATTCTTACAACATGCAGCCTGTTACGTGGGCTGCTCTCCTCCAGTTCTCTGCTCAACCTAGACCATGGGGCAGTAATCAGAAGGTATTTCTTAGAAGCACTCCTTGCTGCACCTAAAGTCATACCTTCATTGATTAATTTGCCTCTCAGGGTATATATTTTCTCTGAACCTACATCTTCTTTCCTCTCAAGTAACAGTTCAAATGGTGTATGTAGGGAGAGGTCAGTATAGGACCGTACTGTAAAAAAAAGGTCAAGCATGTTTTTGTTCATTTGTTTGCTTTAGATTTTTTTTTTAATATAGTGGGTAGAAACAAGTATTGATGGTTGCAGTAAGGTATTTAAACAGTCCTTTTATTTATCCAGTGCAGTTGCTAAGCAAATCTTTTTTTCAGAGATGAGGTTAAGCGCCTTGGCCTGTTCAACTGTGTACTTCAAAATAAAATTTTCTTCATTTGGTGCTGACAGTTTCTAGGGTGGAAAAAAACAGTGACCAAATCATAGGCCACATTGCTTGAGACGATTGAATGGGAGACACAAATTAAAGTTTACCAAAAGAAACTCACAGCCACAAGTTCTTGTTGTGCTTGTGTGAGTGATATCATTGAACAAAACAGGTCTGTGCTCATAGGCCATCATGTGCTTTTCTCACACACACACCCACACAGACACACACGAGGGGTCTTCAGAAAGCTTATGGAAAAACTTGTGTTGTCTTTTAATTCTATTTTCCCACGAACTTTCTGAAGTACCCTTGTGTACATCTACTTTCATGGGACAATATTCTTGGCAGCTCCATATAAGCTGACATATCAGATTTCATCCACTTCAAATACTAAAGAGTGAAGTGGAACAGTGCCCCTAAACCACCCTCTGGGGTCTCCGAAGGGATATGAGAAGCAAACTTAGCTGTATCCCCAGCTTGAAATCATATAGACCATAAGAGTATTTCCTCAAGCATCCAAAGATGGCAGAGTAGAGAGGAGACGCTAAACACTGGCCTCAAACTGGACACCAGTGATGGAATGATGTCAGAAGGAACTTGGGAGGAGAAAAGATGTGCAGAGAAACATGTCATCCTCATGTTCCCCCACCTGCCACTTATTTTGTTTTTTTCCTCCAGAGAGACTCTTTGGGGTCCTGAACTCTTTTCTTCTGCATTCTCTCTAAGCACGTCTGCAGCGGTAATGTGCTGCTGGTGTCCACGTGTGTAGGGTTGACACCAGGGTGTCCACTCTCTCCAACACTCAGCTTTACTCTGGCTTTTGGGCATTTACTTTACCCATCTTGTTTTCTTCAGCTCTATACCCAAACCAGAGGATTGCTACATAAAAAAATTAGTTATTAAATCTTTTGCACAGATCATAAGTATACAGTTTGGTGGATTTTCATAAACTTAAGTCCACCTGTGTAACCCACAGATAAGGAAACAAATATTACCAGCATCCCAGAAGACTTCTTGTACACGCTTCCAGTTGCTGTCCCCCAAAAGGTAACCACTATCCCAATTTCTAACAGAATAGATTACCCTTGTGTCACCTACTTACATTAAAGTAAATGAAATAACTTTTATTTTTTATTTTTTATTTATTTATTTATTATTATTATTATTTTTTGTCTTTTTTGTGACCGGCACTCAGCCAGTGAGTACACTGGCCATTCCCATATAGGATCGGAACCCGCGGCGGGAGTGTAGCCGCACTCCCAGCGCCGCATTCTCCCTAGTGCGCCACGGGCTCGGCCCATGAAATAACTTTTAAACAATTTAGAATATTTTTCTAGAATTAAGACAGAGGTAACCAGTAATGAAGTACTGTTGTGCTGTTCAAGTAGGAAAGTTTAACATTTGTTCATCATTAAAACTTTCATGCTGTATGAAGTACGTTTTGTTATTAATAACCCTAGAGTTGTTAATTAACATAAGAGCTTGGTTTTGCCATTTGTTGAATGCTATAGATCTTCCTTTCAGCTGACTACAACCACAGTATCAAAAATAAATTTCAAAATGTACAAAAAGCTAGTACAGTATGCTCTAATTATTGAAGACATATTTTAATATATTTCACTTTATTAAAAATAAACACTGAATGTATTACATTTCTATGGGGAAAAACACACTTTAAAAATGAAATTTCCCTTACTAACTGAATTTAGTTTCATTTTGCAACTTGTTGCCTCTAAATTGTGAATTTGGAATAATTTACTATTGTTGGGGACACTGATAGATAGATAGGTCGAGAAGCTATTTTACTTAATATAGTTAGACTCTCAGATGTTTTTAAGGAACTAGTTCATAGAAAAATTCAGCAGGATCTGGAAGATTTAAATCATATAAACTCTGGCATTTTTGTCCTCTTAGATAAATTCTACATTGCAGTTTGGAAATAAGTAAAAATCTAAAAGTCGTGTCAAGGCCTGTCCCATACCCCATGAGTTGCCTGCCTGTAGCTGGAGTGCACTGACCAACTTTGAGAGATGTAGCCCCTACACCAAACACTAAAGTTCAGAGGGATATAAAAAAAAAAGGTAGAATGTTATCTTAAAGTTTTGTCAAAAGGAAAAGAATAAGAAATGGAAATGTGATTTATTTATTTATTTATTTATTTATTTATTTATTTATTATTGGTTATGAATATTCATGAGATACAAAGCTAATTGTCACCCCTTGTGCCCATGATGTGAGGGCCAGATTTATACTGGCAGCATACCCCTTGCCAAAAATTACATTTGTACCCCATGTCCCCCACCCAATTATCCCTAACCTCCCTCCTCTTCCCTCTTTCCCTGCCATTCCACTTTGTAGCCCAAGGAATATTCTCTCCCTCTGCAAGTCCAGTGCCCTACTATAGACTTTCTTTCCTTCCTTCTTTCTCTCTTAGCTCCCACATATGAGTGAGCACATGTGGTATTTACCCCTCTGTACTTTGCTTATTTCACTCAACATAAGTTTCTCCAGGGTCATCCATGTTGTTGCAAATGGGAGCATTTCATTCTTTTTTATAGCAGAGTAGTATTCCATTGTGTGTGTGTGTGTGTGTGTGTGTGTGTGTGTGTATGTGTATGTATGTATGTATACATATATATGTATATATATACATATATATGTATACATACATACCACAGTTTCCTTATCCAATCATCTATCGATGGACATTTAGGTTGGTTCCATATTTTGCCTATTGTAAACAGAGCTATGATGAACATGGGAGTGCGGGTGTCCCTTCAACATGATGATTTCCATTCTTCTGGGTATATACCCAAAAGTGGGATTGCTGGATTATATGAAAGATCTATCTGTAGTTGTTTGAGAAACCTCCATACTGTTTTCCATAGTGGTTGTACTAATTTACAGTCCCACCAACAGTGTAGGAGTGTTCCCTTCTCACCACACCCTCGCCAGCATTTGTTATTCACCATCTTTTATATTATTACCAGCCTAACTGGTGTGAGGTGATATCTCAATGTAGTTTTAATTTGCATTTCCCTGATGACTAGTGAAATTGAGCATTTTTTCATATACCTGTTGGCCATCTGTATGTCCTCCCTTGAAAAATGTCTATTCAATTCCTTTGCCCATTTTTTAATTGGGTTATTTGCTTTTTTACTGTATAATTGCTTGAGTACCTTGTATATTATGGTTATTAATCCCTTGTCGGATGCATAGTTAGCAAAAATTTTCTCCCATTCTGTAGGTTGCTGTTTCACTCTGTTGATTGTTTCCTTTGCTGTGCAGACTTCAGTAACATTGCAGGATACAAAATAAATGCCCCCAAATTAGTTGCATTTATATACTCAAATAATGAACTAACAGAAAGAGAAATAAAGAAAGTAAGCCCACTTACAATTGCCACACACAAAAAAATACCTAGGTATCAATTTAACCAAGGAGGTGAAAGACCTCTACAATGAGAACTACAAACCACTTCTGAAAGAAATTAAAGAAGATACAAAAAGATGGAAAGATATCCCATGCTCTTGGATTGGAAGAATTAACATTGTGAAAATGTCTATACTACCCAAAGCAATCTACAGATTCAATGCAATCCTCATCAAAATACCAATGACATTCTTCACAGAAATGGAAAAAACAATCTTACCTTTCATATGGAACAACAAAAGACCCCAAATAGCCAAAGCAGTCCTGAGCAAAAAAAATAAAGCCAGAGGCATAACACTACCTGACTTCAAATTATACTACAAAGCTATTGTAACCAAAACAGCATAGTACTGGTATAAAAATAGACATTCAGACCAGTGGAGTAGAATTGAGAACCCAGAAATCACCCCTCAGGCTTACAGCCATCTGATATTGGACAAAGGCAACAAAAATCTACATGGGGGAAAGATTGCCTCTTCAATGAGTGGTGCTGGGAAAACTGTATATCCATATGCAGAAGAAGGAAACTAGATATGCATCTCTCACCATACACTAAAATCAACTCAAAATGGATTAAAGACTTAAGTATAAGATCTGAAACTGTAAAATTACTAAGGGAAAGTATAGGTGAAACACTGGGCACAGACTTTATGAACATGAGCCCGAAAGCACAAGCAGCAAAATTAAAAATAAACAAATGGGACTACATCAAACTAAAAAGCTTCTGGAAAAGTGATTCAAAAGTAAAAAGGGTTATAGGAGATTACCTAATAAAGGTCAGATGTATTCAGATTATATTGTATAATTCAGGATTTTCCTAAAGCCAAAGAAGTTGGCTTAAATTCAAAGCCAGATGCAAATGGTACCATTTGGTATCGAGCAGCATGTTTGGCAGCCAAAGCTTGCATGGTATTAAAGCTGTCATGACTGGGTTTCTGTCTCCTGAAGAGGAACCTGTATCTGCTACCTGCTGTTGCAAATGCTGGCTTTTCTGCAACATGCCTGTGGGCATGTGCTATTTCAGTGACTTGAAAATATGTGATTATGCTTCACGTGCTTGTCCAGAGTTTCTTCCCTTATGGAGACAGTGACATTTACAGTTTCTGGAGGGCGAAGTATTTCTTGGGCCTCAGCTTCCAGTGTTTATCATATTCTTTAAGGAAAAAATTGAGTTGGATGCCCTGCACTGTTAATGGCAAAAGGAGCATTTCGTATTAGGAATTTATTCTACAGATGTCTCCGTCCACTCTTGCCCTTATCTGGCACACCCATCCATTCTCCACTTTGGCAGAATCATTCTCCCAAGCCCTTAGCTTGATCATGGGATATTCTCTCCTCCTTACAGGCCCCAGTCATCCCCCACTGCATGCAGGGCATGGTCTGCAATTTTTTAGAACATCATGTGCTTCTGGATTGGGCCCCAGCTCATCACCTCGACTTTCCTACCCCCAAGAGCCACATCCACTTTCTAACCAGGTTGTTAAGCCTAACTCTAAGGATGGGCCTGGTTCTTTCTTGCTCCCTCTGGCTAACCTCCAGCCCCCGCCAATTCCTGTTACACACACACACACACACACACACACACACACACACACACACACACACACACACACACACACACACACACACACACACACACGTGATCTAATGGTCCCCCTGTGCACAACAGTAGCGTCATCCCTGTATGCTACACTTACTACTCTGTGCTGTCATTGACTTTACGCTACTCTCACCTCTGTTTAATTGCAAGTTCCTTGCAGGTGGCCACCAGGACTCTGTCCCCAGCTGCTTAGCACACGGCATGATACTGAGCTCAGTAGATGCTTCATAAATGTGTGTTGAATGAATGCAGCTAAGAGTCCCATAAGATTGAAATGATGGCTGTCCACTCCCTAAACATGGTTTCTAAAAATAAAGGGGAGTGGGCTGGATTTGTTCTCTCTCCTTCAGATAGAATCCCCGTGAGTGTAGCTCCCCAAATTCTAGTGGTTCACTTATAAACAGAACATTCTAGGGACAGAGGCAGGTGGACAATTCTGTACATACATACCTTATACTTTAGAGTTGCAGTTAACCTCTTTGGAGAAACACATTTACTAGCAATGTCAGGAAATTAAAGTTAAACCATTCAACCTAATGATTTTTGTGGCACTTGTGAATCTCACAGAGAAAACCTGAAATTCATATTTCTTTTCCTAATTATTACGAATATGGTTGAGCATCTTTCTTTATTCAGCAAAGCATTCAGAATTGAGGGACATGTGTAACTGGTAAATAACTAATAAATAAATTGGGTAGGATCTGTCCATGGAGAGTTTATAAAAGCACTTTGTCTTGGGTTCATAAATGTATCAAATCCTAACAATTGGAACTACATACATTATCAAAACCTGGTGCAATAATAAGACTGCTCCAGAGCAGAGGGGCTCAGCAGTGTTTTGTTATCGGGCTGCTTTTTTTTTTCCTGCCTGCCGAAGAATCATCCATGAATAGACACTGAAATGTGGAAAAAGTACTTCTAGACCGGTGAGAGTACATGATATCAGCTGTCCATGAAGAATTCTGAATGCAGAGCCTTGACCCTGAGTTCAGTCCAGCTTCACTGCAGATGGGGACACTAACACACCTTTAGCCTAAAGCCTGAGGAAGGCGCTGTACTGTCTCCTACCTGTGTGTGCCAGACCCATGGCCGTGACCTCATTCTGCCATTGCTCCCTGCAGGAGATGGTCACAGGATGAAGGGATGCCTTCTTCAGGCAGTGACCAGGGTCAGCCTGCATTCGGGGTCATTGGAGTTTATGTGGAACTTTGTGTATTTTCAGATTATCTTTCCAGACTCAAGTCTTTCTGAGCACTAAGCACTATGTATTTTTTCCTCCAGTATCTGGTTAAGAGTTTTATTTTGTTTCATTTTGTTTTTTGACATTTTGCAGTCTCCCAAAAGGTCAAATTAAAACCAGGGGCATGACTGGGACATGTCAGTTAATTAAAGAGACTCTTTTCCTTACTCTGAGTCTGACCAGTGGTTGAAGTTAGGGACATTGAGTGATTTTCAGTGGTAAATGGAACATGGCAGGAATTTAATGAAAGTACACTAAGTTAAAAAAAAAAAAAGTTATGTGGAGCATTTGAATAAACTATTTCACTGCTCTGTTTATGTATACATTAGGTGCAAGGGACTACTTAGGAGTGAAGAGTAAAGGACCTAACTGTGCATTTCCACACACCATGGAAATAATTTTAAATTGCTTTCATAATCAAGTTAAGTGGATTTTAATGACTTCATGTATGTTGGCTGTTGGCATTGTTGTGTGGACGGTGGCAGTCTGGCGGTTCTTCCATCTGGTGACCCCATCACTGCCCGGGGCTGTGCCTGATCTCCACAGCACAAGCACAGACATGATCTGTCCCTGGAGTCCTGCACCAGGCAAAGGATGCTCTCTAAGTAAGAAAATGTGGTCTTCTATTAGGAGCCTGGGCTGGGACCGAAATATCAGGGTGTTGCTGTTATTTAGAGTAATATAAAATTTGAGAATCTGTAAAAATTATTTTGATTTTCGTAATGGCCTTAGATCTCTGCACACCCCCAAGCCCTTTCCATTTTCCTTATGAATCATGCTATGCCAGCTGTTTCTCTACACTTTTTAATTATGTTGTTATCCTGGTTCTTGATAACTGGATGTGGTTAGAAAAGTCTCTGACTGTGTTCTGAAAGTTGGTGCCAGCCAGGAAGGATTCACCCTGTGCTAAAACCAACCTGTCGACCTGAAGAATGTTCTGCTCTTCAGGAAACCCATACACACTGGATACTGGAACTGGTTTCAGAAGGATCCCAAGCTTTTGGGAGCAGCGGTACACTTGGCCTCAACACACCTTTAGTAATGGGTTTGGAGTTTTGCTTTTTTTTTCTTTTTCCCGACACTTTAGATCCTTGAGAAGGTTTACTCTCAGGCAGTGAAAGTAAACAACTTTGTGGCTTCATAGAAAACTGGTAATAAATCATAGGGATCTAACAATTTAAAAGGATCTGTGTTTACTTGTTTACATTTCATGAGTAGCTGAGGTAATTAGAGATTTCAACATTTTGGGCTCTCTTCTGAATTACTATTAAACATCCAGTTTGCACACCAAAATGACTGTTTTTATTCCTTTTTGGAAGAAGGGCCTTCTCTTGGTGCCTGGAATGGAAGACCAGCACCCTGCTGGACACACGTCCCTTCAGCCCTCTCTGCCACTGAGAGGTAGGGATGATCTCACTATGAGTGCTCAGCCGAATTCCTGCCCAATGTGGCTGAGCGCAGGGACCCCCAGTGACTGCCTGGACAGCGGGCTCTGCCTCCCTGCCCTCACTAGCCATTTTGCAGACGGGCCCCAGGCCAGCATGGTCACAATAGGGGAGTGGAAAACGGCCCAGCACTGAGCTGGCCTCATGACGGTCCTCACAGATAGAGGAGTGTCTCTCCCAGGCTCAGAGTCAGGAGTCTCTGGGCAGGGCCCTCTGTTCGGTCCTGTTCGCTGTGCAGCAGCGGCAAGGCGAGCGGCACAGTCGGAGGCCCAGCAGCCCACACAGGTGTGAGGCACAGGTGTGAACGGTGTGCATGCCTCAGCCTTGGATCCGTGCAGTGCCGAGTGTGAGGCTCCCCATCAGTCAAGTTGATGAGAAGGGATTAAATGCAAACAAATCCTTTCTTCCTTCCCCAGGGTTCTTTCACGTTCTGGAAGGGTCTGACTAACAGCTTTGAGGGCCCCTCTCTTGCCCAGAGAGCCCAGGCAGCAGGGGGCTTCTGCACTTTGTAAACTGTCAGCCCTTCCTCCCTGGCCGGGAACGACGGCAGGAACAGGGAACCCTCTCCCCTCCAGCCCCCCACCTCCGCTCTTGCAGTTAGCTCAAAGGGCAGTTGTTTGGAGGCACCTGGGGAGAGACAAAAGGATGAGACAAGATGTGCTTCTGTTTGCTGCAGGAAATTAACACAGTAGTCCCAGTTTGGTTCTTCTCAGAATATCTGAATAAAAGAAGCCAAGCTCTGTGCACAGAGAAGCTGCCAGAGGTCCAGGCCCTCCTCACCGTTGCACCTGTTTGGAAGGTACTCTCCCCTTCCAGATGGAAATTCTAGTGAGTCTGTAGCTCCCTCCCAGGACTCCCTCAGGGCTGCTTCTGTCTCTTGGGGTACATGTATTTGTGGGATATTCTGGTTACCAAACCCCCTCCCACCTCCCCCCCACAATTCCTGAGATATGGGAGTGTATCTAATTTACCTCTGTACTCCCAGGGGCTAGCAAATTCTTTGCATAGATAGTTGTTGAACAAAAGAAACTTCCTTCATAGTAGGCATGGGGTTTGTTACAATCTGGCAACAACTCCCAACCCAGTCTACTTTTTATCATCCACTAACTTATCAAAGAATATAGTGTCACTCCTTCAATGAATAATGTATTTCATAAGTGGGTTTTTTCATTGTATTCCCTGATCCATGCTTTCCATCCTCAACTCTCTAACGTGGTAGCAGACATTCAGAGAAGAAAGGTACCTTCTGAAGTTAGAAATTTCCTTCCTAACTGGAGAAACAAGTTGGCTTATTGTAATCATCTTAAGTCCTCATACTCTGCACAGATGCTAGATCAGTGACAGTTCTTTTATATTAGATTCTCTCCTCCACTTTCGTCAATTTCTTGTCTCCCATTTCGATTCGTTCATCTGTTTCTCTGATAGGTCATTACTTCAGAGTTAACAACAAGCACGGTTGGAGCCCTGCTGAAGGCCTCCAGGGCAGTTATCTTTGCTTTGGGACTTGTACACTGATATTTAGTTTATTATGGCCAGTTCTAAAAATTTATGACCTATGAAAAGTTTATTTGCAGTGTAACTTAGGTCAGAATTGGACACTTAATCTAAAATCCATACGGCACTGAATTGTGCGGCATTTGAAAGAACTTTGTAAACTGTAGAGGGCAGCCTTCGAGGAGAGATGGGGCCTTTGGGTCAACAGACTTGGTCTGAAATTCCAGAGCCTGTGCCTTGGAGGTATTTGTATAAGTGACTCTTTTTTCTTTTCTTCTTTATTTTTTGCTATTTTTTGTTTTATCAAAACATGAAAAAATTAATCATATTCTAGGCTTCATATTCTTCCTCTGTAAAATGAGAGTAAGTGATCTGCTTGTTTCTTCACAAACAGCATCATTAAGTGCCAACCAGCACACCTGTACTGGGCTCAAGGTTAGCATTTGTTGCTGTTATTATTAGAATGGGATAGACCAGTCAAAGAAAATGGAATTTGCTGCATGTCTAACAAATTTTTTCAACTGTAGCTTAAGCAGCCATTGTAAAGTGACATAGGTTTTCTGTTTGTTTTGCTCTCGCACTACCTTCTTATATAATACCTTAGTCTTTGAAGTGACTTGTGGATGATGTAACTTACAACCCAGACGATGGTCTGGCGGGCAGGCCTTGAGGAAGAAAGAGCGGAAAGGTCTTGGGACGGAAATTCCCTGAGTCCTCTGTGGGACACAAGCACACAGAATTTTAATCTGCTTCTGGTGCACACCTCGTGGTGTAGGAAACCTGCCCTCTCTGACACAGGGTGCCTGCACAGCAGCCAGTGCACACGTCTGCTTCCTCCTCTTTCCTACCCAGACCAGCACTCTGGAAGATTAGTCCTGCTCTGAAGTACAGCCCATGGTTAGAGAGGTGATTAACTACTGGGGGAAAAGCAGAAAGACTTTGAAGTTACACCAAACTCATTATCTTTTAGTTTTTTTAAGCTTCTCAGAGATGATTTAACCATCTCTGAAACTGGAGGCTGAGCTGAAGCACTGTCAGGTGACAGAAGGAGATATTCCTGGCACAGAGTGAATATTCTCCAGTGAGTGGAGAAAGTACAGCTTAAATGATCGAGAGAAAGGGAAAAAATAGGAAAAGACCAAGGGAATAAACATTTAATTGTCAGATATCCAGTTTGCCAACAGTGGAATAATGACTAAATTTTCTGAAATGGAAAAGACCTGTTGCTTTACGGGGGGGGGGGGGGGGGTGCTGGATAAAATGGTGTCAAAGCACAGGAGCTTGGAATCTGCCTGGCTGCAGAGAATGACTCTGCTACAGCACATCATGTGACATCCAGGGCTAGCTGTGGGACCCCGTGCAGAATTAGAATGTGGAACCCTGTGTTCAAAAAGTAGGAAAAAAAATACCCTTAAAGGTACTAAAACAAAATGTTTTGCCCCTCCCTTCCCATATTTCTCTCTCTCAACTTGCCATGGTGTTTTTAATGTTCTAAGTAAAGAATAGTTAAAATTTGATTTATTAGCATGAATTTTTTGGTTTATTTTCTGTAAGTCCAGTCTTAAATGCAAATATAGGAGCCTTTGATTTGTTTACAGAATCAACGAAATGACACAATTTGTATTTTGTAGCTGACATGTGTGTTATGTGTTTCGACCTTACCAGAACAGTGGAAACGCCGCTGAAGACTAACTATATCCGCCCGTGCCACCACTGCAGCCTACTGACGAGTTAGGCAGCAGTCTTCTGCACCATTATTTTAGTGCACGTGTTTAGCTCATACGGGGAAGTAAGAAAGGGTACAGTGGGGTCCTTGGTCAATTGTGTTTCTTGGGGCACAACTGCCTTCTTTCTGTTTTTGAAGCCAGTTCTGGTTCTCACACGAAGCACGGCCTCTTGGGGCTACTGGATCCCCCTTGTCGTGGAGGTTGTGTTGTGCTCATTTTGAGTCTTGCTGGACTCCACGCATTGTGGCCTCACCAGACTCCACAGGGCATCACCAGTGCTGCATGTGATGGGTGGCCAGAGCAGTGGATGCACGGGTTGCATGCACATCACATGCACCACCCTCCCCGAGAGGCAGTGGTAAGGCGTGTATCAGCACACTACTGAGCAGGAATCAGATTTAGTGCAGAAGTTCCTTGTGGAAGATTTGTTACAGATGTGGCCATCGACCATCACAGAACCAACTAAAGAATGAGAAGAGGAAAAAGGAGAAGAAGCGAGTGAACATTCGTGAAACATCTATGCTTGGTGATATGTTAATTGCCTTTCATAGAGACCCAAATTAAAATCCTCTTAAAGGCGGGCTAAGCTGTGTGATACTGCCCAATCTTGCAGTCCAAGAAACTGATCTATGGTTTAATAACTTGCCCAAGTCAATACAGCTAATAAATGGAAACACTTATGTTATAATGTACTTGAATCCAGGTATTTGTGACTCAAGTACATAATATCTTTGCCTTATCAAACAGAAATTTGAATACATTTTGCAAAGGGAGTAATGTTAAATGCTATGGTAAGATTTTTGCAACCATAATGAATACGTAGCCATTCCTTCATTCATGTATTTGCACATCAAACATTGAAAGTAAAGTGTGTCCAGCACTGGTCATTTAAAGGTTCTGCCCGGGAGGAACAGTTATATATGAAGTGCTAGGGTAGCACAGGCAAAGACAGGGAATGGCACAGAAGGACACTTAAGAAAACAACCCTTGCAAAGGCATGTAGGTGTGTGTCTGGTATCACGTGTGGCCTCCAGGGTTTAAAGTGTTGTAGGAGGTGGTTGGTTTTCGTAGAGGTGACAGGAATTACAAGATTGTGGTCAGATAGGCATCTGTGGGTAGTTTGGGAGTTCCAAGTAGTATGTTTAACATTGTTTCTATGGGAAAGTCTGCCCAGAGTGCCCAGCCATCCCCAGAGGCCCACGCGGAATGCGGTTGTCCATTTTAGGCAGCCTCGTTCAACCACAGCCCTTCCAGAGCCATGTGGCAACCTTGACCAGGCAGGCTCGGGGGCCACGCCTCTCAGACTTAGGATCCCTATCTCTGCGGGAGGATCCAGGGAGTTGCATTTTAAACACCCATCCCTAGAAATTCTGAGGCAGCGCCAGGCACCACACGTTGAGGACTGTTATTGTTCAGTAGCTGTCTTCCCAAGTAAGAGGAAAGGACACACACGTAATGATAGCAATAGCTCTTCCTAGCTCCACGTTGCTTTTATGCCCAGCCTCTATTGATCCCCACAGTTACCCCGTGAGATGTTCAGAGCAATTAACTCTTCTGATGTTACAGTGGAGGAACTGAGGACAGCAGAGGTTATGTAAGTAGTGCCAGGTCCCGTGGTTAGCAAATGATGGACCTGGACTTCTGAGCATTTTGCCAGTGTGTTTTCCTTGGGTGCACAATGTCCCATAGAGATTACTGCCCACCTGTTGTGAGGACCTATCTAATGGGGGTCTGGTCTGGAACTAGCCTGAGAAACATTGTGCTTTAGAAAGGGAGCCACCTGCGCTCCCTGTGACATTATGATATGTATACTTTTGTTTTCATCCACGGTTCCTGGCATCCCAAGGTGGGACTCTAACCTTTCTCCTGCCTTTCTGTCTTGGAGCTGGCCATAAAGAAATTCTCTGGCTTACATTGTCTGATAGTAGGTCATAAGACCCCATTTCAGAAAGGAATTGCCCCATGCCCGGGAGCAAGGAAGTCTGCACAGAGAGGCTGAGAAGAACCTGAACACACAGGCTTGCTGGGTTTCCCCACTCAGGCTGCTAGTGTTAGATACCCTTTTTATACAATCACACTTCTGCATGGCTGTCCATGCTTCAGTCAAGCCTATGTAATAAAACCCAAGAACACAGGGTTCAGGGAGCTTCCAGATAGCTGAACATGTGGAGGTTCCTGGAGGGTGGTGCCTGGGGAGGGCACAGAATATTTGTGCCCCTTCCTCCATGCCTTACCCTATGCGTCTCTTCATCTGTGTTCTTTGAAATATCCTTTGTAATAAACAGATAAATATAAGTAGCAAGTTAATCAAACCAAAGGAGGGGTTTATGGGATCCCAGTTTATAGCCAGTTGGTCAGAAGTACAGATAAAACAACCTGGAGCTTGCAATTGGCATCAGAAGTCGGTGGGGGGGGGGGCATGGGGAGCAGCCTTGGGGACTGAACCCTCAACCTATGCAGTCCGATGCTATCTTCAGGTAGATAGCTTCAGAATTGAATCGGAGGACACCCAGCTGGTGTCCGTTGCAGAATTCATTGATTGCTTGCTGGTGGGGAGAAACCCCCACACATTTGGTCACAGAAGTCTGTCTTCTGTGTTGGTGATTGTTTTGTAAGAGTATAGAAAAAATCCTCAGTTTGTGTTGTTTCTCCCTAACACTCACCAAAACATTTGAACTCCATTTTAATGATTCTATAGACTTTATATGATATTGCAGTTTTATTCTCGAGGCTCCTCATTCTCAGTTTCTGCAGCATTTTGTTTAGCTACAGAACTTTAAAAAACTCTAGAAGTAAAATCTATGATCCAATCTGTTCAGTATCATCAGATGACAAGGAACAAATGTGAATAGCATAGATTTCTGTAGGTTGTAAGTCTGTCAGTCCTTTTCCACCACTTGATGAGAGAGAACAAGATGGAAAGAACAAGAGAGGGAGCATGAACCAGGAAACCTGTATCCTCATTCTGTGTCATCTCCAACAGCTCTGAAACCTTAGGAAACTTGCTTCCTGTCTCCAGACCATGGGCTCCTCATTTGTAAAAAGAGAAAGTTGGAGTCCTAGTAAGGTCTGTGCCAATTTTAACACGCATAATAGTGGCAGAAAATATCTCCACTGATAGCATGTTCTTTGGCTTTTCTAAGACAAGGAAAACATTTACATTGTAAGCAATGAACTCATGATTCTATTATTCTATTCATTTATTTGGGGGCTGGGAAACATAGGAACATATTTTATTTATCAAATTAATTTGTTTTCTTCAGTGTTTAGTCACTTTTCTTGGCTGCACTGCCCTGTCTCTGTCTAGAAATGTTTCTTCTATGCCCGGCCTCAGTTTAGTGCCTGGCTCATAAGTAAAGAAATAATAAAATTACATGCATCTCAGCCCATGCTTCTCAGTTGTTTTCTCTTAAAACCAATACTCTGTTTTATTGTAGAATTGGGACTGAAATTTTTACTCAAACAGGGGCAAGCAAGTAGCCAGGCATGGCTTAACTTAAACTTTAGATTCTGAGGGAGCAACACCATTTTTTAGGGTATGTACTTTCCCTTTGAAATGAAAGTAATAAGCCTACACTGTTCAGAAATGAATTCCAGCTATAGATTTTTATCAAGTTCATCTGACATTTTAAATAAATTTCAGACTGGTGAATTCAGTGTTTCTGAGATAGAGATCATAAACATTTTCCTTTTTTGAAATGCAATCTAGAGAGTATATATTTGTAGTGTAGTTAATGCTGTTAAGTCAGAGTAATATAGATGCCACAAACATTTGTAGAGCAAAGGAAAAAAAAGTCTTTATTTAAATCTTGCTGACAGCAGAAATAAAATGAGCCAATGCACACAGGAGGAAGAGGCAGCAGGAAGATGGTGCTGTTTTATCACTGGGGTGCACTGGTGTTACCATTTCACTTAAGCTGCATGTCATGTACAGAGTGACCACTGTAATTTTAAATCTGAGTGTGTGGCTTACAAGAGGAGATGCTTGTTGAGTCAATAAATGCTTTCTGCTACAGAACTGTCATTTACTCAGCGTGGAAATTAGCTGCAGATAGCCAAATGGTAATACTATTTGCATATTTACCATTTGTATATTTCATTTAGTAATGAAATATTCTTGGCTGACACTGGTAACATGAAGACAACTTTACGAGGTATTTCAGCTAAATTATAGGATGATAATTATAACTATAAGAAGACGAGACTATGTTGTATTTTTTTTAATCACCACCATCTGGCACAGTGCCTGGACATATAATAAATGCTTTATATTAATATTAATTATATTGTGTTACATATTTATATTTAAACATATATAAATATTGTCATCAAGGGGTAGGTGGGCAATTTATATGCCATGAATTCTTTACAAATTGATAGAAAGAGCTTTCTACAGGCCAGAGACAGATTTGGCAGTAAGGAAAAAGGGCGGGGGTGGGGAGATAACCAGATTACTTGTTTGACATAGATATTGAAGCAACATTCTTCAGGTTTTATGACTCCTGGTGTCATCTCAGACATACTTTTCAGGTGGTGTTTTTCTTCTCCTTTGTTATTTTCCTGTGTCATCCTGGCTCTAGGTTCAGAGTCTGATGACTTAGCTATGACTATGGTCTCAATCTTCTATTCTTCCTTTAACTTCTGTCACTGATGTTTCTGGAGTGCATTTGGATTTCCAGCATTTGGTGTTGGTGCATCCTGAGTGTGTTAGACTGTCAAGCGTTTGGTCCTGCAGAAGCCAGCAAAAGTTTCATGCATCAGTCAAAACTGGGTGGGTATGAATATGTTATTCTTTTCACTTTGCTCTCTTCTTCCTAGTTTTATACACCACAAAATAAACTTCCAAAAGTTATACTTCTATTGTATGTAGTTGAGTTTTAGCCAAAACCATTTGTGAGGGAAGGTCTTCACTGAGCTCGAGTGCGGATGCTGAAACCCGCTGCATTTATTTATGTCACTGATGTGATAAAGACATTCCAATTGTATTTTCAAAAGTGGTAGTTAGTTTGTTTCACAGAAGCCAGCATTTTTATATCACAGTGTGTTTGTGGACTGGGTAACAAGTGGTTTGATCTTCATGAAGATGGTCTGTTACACAACTTTGCTCTCACCCAAGTTGCAGCACGGAGATGCAAGTTCTCGCTGCCCTGCCTCCGCAGCTCTGTTTCCTGCACTTGACATGCCCCTGCCCCAGGGACCTAACTGCTCACAGTCCGTTTGTTCCCAGCTTGAATTCTTCTGCCTTCAGAAGACCTCCACAGGCTCACCAGTGGGGACTATGCCTGAAGTCTTGTCTCAGGGAACCTCGTTCATTTGAAGTGTAAGGAAGAATAATGGAGGGTCAGAGCAGGAAATCGGCCGCATTCAATTTCCCTCTTAAAAGTCTCACTCCACTGCTGCACAGAGCATCCACAGAAGAGCAGCAGGTTGGAAGCAGGGACCAGTGAAAGGTTACTGCGCGAGTGAGAGGTGGCTGGGAGCATGCTGGGGCAGTGCAGAAGGCTGCACACTGCAGAGTCTGGATACATTGTGCAGTTAGGGCTGTCAGAGTGTGCAGGAGGTCAGGACTGGATATGGGTGTAAGTGGGAAAAGGAATCTGGAAGGAAACCAAAGCTTTAGACCTGGACGTCATGCTAATTCCTGGATGGGGAAGACTAAGGAGGTTTGAAAAAAAATGACAAGTGTTTTGTTTGGACGTCAAGTTTGAAATTCTTAGAAAAAATGTCAGTGGAGATGTCACATGGGCAGTTGGTGATAATGGATCTGCAGTTCAGGAGCGAAACCCAGATTACAGCTAAGATGTGAGAGACATCTGTGTATAGAAAACGGTAGCACAATTGTAACTGTGTATTTATGTAGCAGATATGTATTTTCCCTCCACATTCACCCATGTTCAAGAAATGCAACTGCAAGTTCAACTGAAGCTGTATTTTGAGACCCTGTTCCATTCAATATTAGGAAATTTAACTGCCAGTTCAGCCAGTCCTTTTAGTTGATTAAATCAAGTTGACATTGTAAACACAGGTGACTTGGGTTCTTTGTTTCTCCTCTAATTCCTGGGGGCTCAGATAGCTCCATGACATCGGGGGACTGTCCAGTCCTTAGTTGGCATCCACTGGTATGTGTGTTGCACTGGCTGGTGTTGGCTCACCTGGACTCCCGCCTTGTGGCGCCCTGCACTGCCGCACCCCCCATGCCCACACCTGCAAATCCTCCCCTTTAGGACTGTGGATTCTGTCTACTTTGGGGGCCACATACAGCTGTCCCCCATGAGAACTCTGGCTCACACAGTCATCACAGTGCTACTGTTTCCAATGGGGTGGGAATTTCTGCAAGACTGCAGTGTCCCAAGGTTCAAGCTGCAGAGTGGGGCAAAAGCCCTTCTTCATTCAGTTCCCAAACTTACCTAGGGCTCCAGCGTCCTCTTCCTCTCGGCCCTCACCACAGTGGGCTTGAAGCTGGCAGGGTGTGAGATTCCGGCCAGTACCTAACTCGGCTGCTTCAATGCCCTCTCTCCTTTTCCATCAGCCCAGAGAGTCTCTGTCTCCCCTTAAGCAGAAGAAAACAGGCTCAGCAAATGTTCTTCCCAATTTTTGTCTTACTTCTCCACCCCTTGAAACACAGCTTTTGAAATTAAAAGCCAAGCTTTGGCATAACTCTCCTTGGTTCCTTTGTGAAGATGATTCTGTAGGGTGGGAGGTGTTGTTTTTTTCCCTGTCCATGGAGCAAGGGCATGGGGTAAAAGAGAATGTGGTAGGAAAAAATTAATAAAGACTGCATGGTATCCTGCAAGTTTTGTATACTTAATTTCTGTCTTTCCCACATCACTGTCAGCTCAGTGAAGGAGAAGTCATATTTGATTTGCTCAGCATTGTAACGAGCATCCAGCACACAGTAGGGGCTCAAACATCTGTAGAACATACAAGTGAACAAGGTAGGGGTGAGGGGGTGCTGGACCCTCCATTCCATGCTTATGTGTACTTGTACACACGTAGACAGAAAGAAACTTGTGTGCTGCTTTTCACGTGGGATCAGTGACTCAGTGACTGGCCAGGACTGGAGTTTGTAGAAAATTAGAAGATCATATGAGGCCAAGCTAATCCTCAATGGTAGAAACCTCAAAAACTATTTCATAATCTGGCAACTTTTTACTAGCTTTGAAAAATGAAAACTGGAGAGGCATCCTGGAGAGAAAACACCTTACCTGTGTCCAGGTTATTCTTAAGTCTGCTGCGGGGCCTTGAACTTGAGCCTCACCCTGGCAGCCTCCAGGGTCAGTGCTGCTCACGCAGTTCTTTAGGGCAGCTCTGTGGACACAGACATTCAGCTCTCGAGGATCAGCGGGCAGAGCTGAAAGCCCCACACTGAGAACTTTCACTGATGGCTCATGTTTTATACTAAGTATTCAAATGTGTTCTATATTTGACTCAAAAATACATGTGTATATGTGTTTTAATATAACAATTAACGTGTTTCTCTCAGCTCAAATCCTCTGTTTGAAATCTCCACCCCAGGAAGACATGGCTGGTTTATCCCATAACTTCTATGGATAATGTATCCCATTGTAAGGAGCAAGGTGTGAGATCATTAACAATTTGGCATTTTTTTTTTAAATAAGGTTTTAAAAGTTCCATCCTTAAAACCAAACTTCAGGGGCATCAATCCTGCACTAAGACAGCCTCTAACTAGCCTTGCCAAGCAAACAACTACCATCTTTACTTGCCCAGAAAAATGCTTACCTGTCTGTGATTTTCACTGGCACCTCAACATCTGCCAAGGTGATTTTTTATGTATATCAGGATCATCATTTCGTTTACATTTATTTCATGAAACAAAAAATTGACCACAATTAACGTGGTGTAATTATTAAATCTAAACATTGTCTCATATCATGAAGACTGAATAAATTGGTAAAACATCTGAATTTAAAATGTTCTTCCTAATACATTTCTCTCTTGGCTATCTTCAACAACACTGGGAGGTAAAGAGAGCAGATGTCCTCCGTGTCCTCTTTCTGACCATGCCCTCAGTGATGCCACAGCTGCTGGTACCCAGCGTAGCTGGTATTGTTTAATACATATTATTTATGGGAGCATTTGCGTTTTATCATTTGACATATGTTATTCCACAGCAAATCTATGAGGTCGGGATTATCTTCATTTTATAGAAGATGAAGCTGAGGCTGAAAAGGTAAAGAAACTTTCTCAAGTTCACCTGGATAGCAGGAGCCGGGGTGGGAATCCTTTTCCACTGTGAGCTCGGTGCTCTCCTCCGTGCTCAGAAACCACGACAGAGTCAAGTTGTTCTCTTCTTGACTGATAATGTCATCACACGAAAGCTTTAACTAAGTCTGGGGTCCGGGGTAAAGTGTTAGATTTATATTTTCTGTGACTATATTAGCAGGAATTGTTACCTAAGGGGTTTTGAAAATAGAGATGTAAATACAAACACGATGATTTCTTTCTTATTTTTATAACTCTTTTACTACTTTATTTTTACAACTTTTGTTATTGTTTAAAATTATTGCATACATCAAATATGCAATAACTAATAAATAGAGTCACTAATATAAAAAGGGAGTTTATGTACCTAGATTTAATAAATATTAATAATTGGCCATGTTTACCTCAGATCCTTTCTTTATAAGAAAGGAAATATTTTAGCGATGATGCACACCTCCCTCCTCCCACCCGTTCAGATCTCTTTCCTCCCTCCTCAGAGGGAGCTGCTGCTGAAGTTTATTTTGTGTGTTTTAAATTTTTACATAAACGGCCTAGTTCTTTACGTTTGCTTTTGCAGCCTATGTTTTTCTCTCAGCATTACGCTTGAGATTTACCCATGGAGCTGGAGCTAAGCCATTTAGCCTTTTTCCTCTTAGACACAGCTCATGCCACATAAAACACTCTCTTTCCAGTGGGAAAAACACAAGCCATGTGGGGCTTCTGACGTCTTCTGCAGGGTTCTCCTCGGCACCCTTTCTTCTCTGGGGTCTTGTGAGAAGCTTCATTGTCTGGACGGAGGAAAGAGTTTGGAATTTGCATCTACAGCACTCTTTCTGTTTCTTGCTTTTGTGACTCAAGAATTTAAATCCTACTTTCCCAAGAACTAAGTCAGTTCCCCCAAGGCAAGGCATCATGTGATGTATATTCAACCTTATGTTGGGCTCAATGAATGTTTGTTGAATTATGGCAGCATAAATTACAATAAGCCGATTGACACATGAACCCATTAGAAGGTACTTATCAGGCACTCAGCCCATAACAGCCTGGCTTTTTGTGACTGAAATGCCGGAGTGAGCCCTGGCTTAGGCAGGGCTTGCTTGGTGCTTGTTAGCTGTGTCAGGCACGAGTGTTTATCTAAACCGGGACACGTCGATGGAGGGTTGTGTAAGAGAGGGGTGCCTGCTGGTGAGCCATTGGTGTGTAGGCACAGGGATTGTGCTCCTACAGAATATCCACGCTTGCTATGCCACTCCTTCCACTTTTACAGAATTTCTAAACTTGGACTGAAAAATTGTATCAACTGATCTAGCGCTCTGGGCTGCGTGTCAGCTAAGCTTGTAGATTTCTTTGCACACCTTGCAGAGCAGTCTGATCCAGGCATTGCTACCACTCACATTTGATGAAGAAACTGGGTTTCGGAGGACTTATCCACAGTCACGGAGTAGCAGGCTGCCTGACCTCAGGGCTCTCTGGTCTGCTGCATGTCGCTTGTCTCCTCACAAAGGGAGTATCATCTGTCTTGCTCTACAGCACCCACTGTCTCACCAGGACAGTGGCCCTGACTCACCCCCTGAGTGGTGCTAGCATAGCACTCCCTGGCCATCACAGGCTCGCCCACTACCCGCCCACAGTAATGCCTGGGACTCCTCCAGGGCCAGGATGGGGAGCACGCTATATAGCTTGTCCTTAAGAAAAAGTAGCCTCTTCTGGTTTAGAAGCCTCCTTAGACGAACCACCTGCTGTCAACCTAAAAAGCCCACTTACATTTTGGGAACTCAAGTAGACCCTTCAAGTCTTAATGATAGGTAAACAACCTTCCATCTTCTTGACTATTAAACATTAATGCTGAAGCATATTTACAACTTTAATTATAGTCTTGGCACATTATTGGTATAAAGTGTAAATATTTGAATGCTAAATATCATAAAACAAACAGGCCACCGTGTCCAAAGCAGATGACTGCTGTTTCAGGAAGCCAGCAGACCCTAGCCAGCAGACAGCTTGTGTTGTCTCTGCACAGCCACAGATAGATGTCTGCAATCATTTCCACTTCCCCTGCCCTGACTGGAAGCTGCCCAGAGTGGCTCACATATGTGAGTCTTTGCCTTTTAAACTATTTCCCATCTGCCCTGACTCCCGAGCAAAAACCCTGAAATTATCTGACCCAGAAAGATAATGCTATCATCTTGTAAGAATGGCCACCCTTGTCCAGCCTGAGCCCCACCAGTCTGTCCCCCATACATACTCTCATCCCAGGCACTTGGCTGAGGCATTCCACTGGCTTAAAATGACTCTCTTGTACACCAGTGCATCCGTCTGTGTCCAGCTCTCATCCCCCTCATCTTCGAAGCCCTCCGGGATTACTTTAATTCATAGTGCCCCTTCGCACATGCAGCAATCTTGGCACTTAGGAACAAAGTAGTCAGGATTATTTTGTCTTCCTACCTAGGTAGCAAACTTATTGTGATCACAGGTCTTAACACATATACCTTTCTGGGAATGTTAGTTAATTGACCACTCATCCTGACTAGGCAAAATCCACTCTGTGGGCATCCCGTGACTGAGCATCTCAGGTAAATGCCAGGCATGTTGAGGTGTGGATTCTGAGGCCTAACTGGAAAAATCAGTTACTCCAGCAAACAAAAATGGGGGTGTTAGGGAAGATGGGATGTTAGGGGATCGCTTGGTCTGGTTAATTTAGGGAGCTGGACTGAAATTAGGCATAGCGCTTTGTGGCAGAGAGAGAAAAAACTCATTAACATTTTAAGGTTGGTGCTTGAGTAGCTCCCAGTGACTTTTTTTCTGGCTTTATGATATAATAATAATAATAATAAAAAGACAGGGGCTTTGAGACAATATACCAGAAGGGAACCACTTGAAGCTTCAGTTTCTTTATATGTCAAATGAGAATAATAATGTTTACTAAGGAGTTTGTTGTAAATTTCAAACTGTGATGAGAAATTAAAAAGAGACGATGTGCTGGGTGCCTGGCACTTGGTAGGCATTTTGTAAGTGGCAGCCTCTGATACCGCTGCCACTGGCTTTCTCCCCCAGCACCCTGAGCACGGCCAGGCCTGCCGTCAATAATACGAACTGAACCATGAAGCCACCTAAGCACGCATGTGCCGGGAACCACCTGGACACTGCTGCCAGGCTGAGAGGACAGCAGGCCATGCATACCCTCCCTCCCAAACCACCTGAGAGCCCCGGGTGGGCAGTCCCACTGCAGGACATATTCATTCCCCCCACTTATTTTATCTTATGAATTCCAGCCATTCGTTTCATTTATTTCAGAAATACTGACTGAGGACCTCCCACGGGCCAAACCCCTTTGGGTGCTGGGAATACAAGACTGGTTAAGGTGTCCCCGTCATCAAGTAGATTCCAGTCTTCCTCATTGTAGGTTGCTCAAGCAACTGAATTTAGATTAACCAGAAGCCTGACACCAGCATTTTAAACTTCCACCCTTGCCAAGCAAGGTTTTTTGAGGCTGCCAGCCCTGGTAATGTCCTTCCTAGCCCACAGAAGGGTCAGAGAAAGGGGACTGCCATCCACCCCCCCCCCAGCACGGTGCTAGCTGACCTGGCTGACCTCTTCCTTTCTGTTCTGGACATTAGCTTAAGAATGGGTTGGGGCTTGAGAGAGAATGGATTAGCCAATGCACCCATAGCCTCCTGCATTTAGCTGTCTGGAGACTTTTTTACATTCATAAAAAATGAAAAAAGAAGAAAAGAAAAGGGGCCATTTGTAAAAGGAGCTGATGAGGTTGTTAAGAGATAGAAGAATTCCAGCTGGGGGAGTTACCATCCTCTTTCCTGCAGACCGAGTGTTTTCTCAGATATGTGACAAGAGCTAATTTTAGAAAAATGATTCTCGAAAGAAAATGACTCCTGAAAGCTATTAAGATACGTGAATGTCTCACTATAGCTCTGATACTAAGTCTTCTTTATTATTGCAATATTAAAATAAATACTTAGATGTAAGATTAGATTTAAGATTAGTCCAGACAACTCTTGGACACAGAAAAACAGGAGTGTTTCTCAGACCCACAGAAAGCCTGGCCACTTGGCGACAGCAGCAGACACATCAGTCAATGTATGTCAAAAAAAAAAAAACTCTCCATTCAAGAAAACTGGCAATAAAGCTCGTCAACCACAGGGCTTAAGAGGGACATCATTAAAGTGGCAAGGCCTAGAATTAACTTCTCTTTGCCCTTGAACACAATAAGACGTTAGCCGCACTCACCCTGATCTGTGTTGTGATGTTCGTCTGTGGCAGTGCCTATGTTTCATAATTTCTCCTGACGACTTGTGATAAATTGTGCCTTTGGGAAAATGTGATTTCTTTCAGAACAACTTGAAGGAGAATTTAAATACTCTATTGTGCTAGTCTGAATAGCCATGAAGAAATGGGACTCATTTCTCTGTTATGGGAATTAGTATGTAAAATATGGGCACTGGCCTTGCTGAGCGAGCAGGATAATCAAAATAATTTCCAGCAGTGGGTATTTAGATTTTTCTTACAGACATAGAAGTTTCCTAGAGGCTTGGCTAGAAGGGAAACAGAAGTGGGAGAGAGGGTGGAAACAGGGAAAAGTAGTTCAAATAGGCTAAAAACATCCACTGGGAACTCAGACCTTCACACTGCCCGGTAGTGACCACGTTAGAGCCGCTGAGGAGAGGGCGGGAAGGCCACGCCGCATCGGGTACGTGAGCAGTACCGCCAGTGCGTGTCCCGGCGGGAAACTGGCAAGAACTCAACAGCCCCGGTCGCTTACACCGTCCTGGACGAAGCACACGTGTAGGTGTGATTAGGGAGCACTTTTCTGTTGGTGTCAGGGGACGATGGTTTGCTTGATGGGCCTCTTCTATCTCCCTGATGCCATTTATATCACACCAGCTAATGATGGGATATAGCAGCCAGTGTGACAGGTGACTTTGTGTAAGCTACATCATTATAATATTCTGGATGTACTGTACTAGAGAAAAAAATGTATTTTCTACTACTCAGCCAAACCTTCCTTTCTATTAGTCTGTGTGATCATCTCAAGGAAGAGAAGGATCTGCATCTGTAACACTGATGTCCCCTGCCTCTCTCAGTCTGGATCTGTTACAGATATGCTGATGACTGAGACCTATGATATGTACAGCGATCTCTGTATTGTTTGCTAGCAGAGGATTTGCTGTTGCCTTGAGATTTAATCATTTGGGGAAATGTTCCTTTAATTGGCAACAGAAGGTCTGCAGCTACAGAGGCTGCAGTGAAGCCTTTTAGATTACTAAAAGTTGAAGCCTAACCATGAGTCGAGGCAGTGAACCCACTCCTTTCTATTATTACTGTGCGTTAGGAGCCGCATGAGGCTTGCCTAATGAGGAGTCATCATTGTTTTCACTGGGATACTTAGTCTTTTCACTGTCCTCAAAGGGCTTCACAAATCCCACCTCTTTCTACTCCCAGCACACCAGCCAGAGAGAACAGACTCTGTCGCAGGGCCCTGGCCCACGGCAGCCTTCTCTATCCTGCTCACTCTCCTTTACTTTCCTTCTGTTCCCAGATGTCCTCTCATTATTGTTTCTCCTTTCATGTCTGTCATCTTCTGACGACAAATAGGCTTCCTACCTCTTTACTTGGGTATAAGGCATTTTCACAGGATGACATCTATGTCTGATCATCCAAATCCTGCCATGAAATGTAGCAGGTTCACCTTCTCAGCTCCAGTTTCTGCAGCTTCTTGACTCCACTGAACCAAGGCAACATTGGCTCTTCTGGCATGGGGGACACTGGCCCTCAGCCCCATGCCACAAGCCAGAGGCTTCTAGCTCCTTCCCAACAAACCCAGGGCTTTGTTTTCATTGTTTTATCTCCCACCACTCTGCACCCACCTCACCTTTGCCTCTGTCGTTTAAAAATATTCTCTCGAGCAAATGCTAAAATAAGAAACCTCTGTTTCCCTTTCTTTAGCTTCCCACCCAAGCTGTTGCTCAGTGTGGGGAAGCCAGGTAATGGTGATTCCCAACCAGAAACAGTAAGACTGCGCTTTAAATTGGCTACTGCAGCCTTGAAATGATACAATAAAAAATGTGTCTGGTCTTTGGCCCAAATTCCTGGCATGGAGCTTCTAAAACTCTTGGAATTTCATGAGTGATAGGGCTATCTTCGTTGCTAATGAGGCAACTCACATTGGGCCCCTAGATGCCTTCAGATTGTGGGCTGGTCACCAGAGAGACCAACCAGGTGAAATTACAGGGTTAGAACTTTGGGTTGGCCCGACTTCCAGGGAGAAGGGAGACTGGAGGTTGAGTTCAATCACATGGCCAATGATATAACCAACTGTGCCTGTGTAATGAAACCCCAGTAAAACTTCTTGACACTGAGGCTCAGTGGAGCTTTCTGGTTGGTAAACACTTTGGTATGCCAGGAGGGTGACATACCCAGATTCCATGAGGAAAGGGTGTGGAAACTGCATTCCCTCTAGATGTCACCCTACATGTATCCTTTTCAATAAAATTATAACCACAATTATAGCAATTCCCTTACTTCTGTTAGTTATTGTAGCACATTATCTAGCCTGAAGGTCATAGGAATTTGGTGATGGGTAGCTGGACATTTGGAAGTGTGGGTGGCCTGGGGACCCCACATGTAGCTGGCATCTGAAATGAGGGCAGTCTTGTGGAGGACTGATCCCTTAATTCATGGAGCCTGTGCTACCTCCAGGTGGTGAGTGTCAGAACTATATTGCAGTTGGGATGGAAACAGAACAAGTGTTATTAAGGGTAATTTTCTAATTTGTATTAGAAATCTTGAAAAACTGGAAACAGCTTCTGGACCCTCCCATTGGACACCACACCTTGAAGCAGTGTCTTCTGAGCGGACAGATTACACACATCATGTGGAAGATGCTACTCACAGTGTGGCCCTGGACCATTCATGTCTGCAAACCATTCATCGCCAGTTCTCCATGAGATAGGCACAGAAGTTGAGATGAAGAATTTAGAAACTTTTACAGCAATTGGGCATTGCCAAGACATTTAGGCATGGAAATAGGAAAAGACAATGACAATTTGGGGGGAAAAAAAAGATCCTTTACCACAGATAGTTTGAGGAGCCTAATTTAGAAAATACAGCCTTAGTTGGTTTGATCAGATGGAATAAGAACTTAATGTTAAAAGTGTAAGCCCTAGAATAAAACAGATGGGATTGTATATGATATCTGCTGCTATATATCTCTTAGTTTGGTGCAAGTTACTTAGTCTCTCTGAGCCTCAATTTCCTCATCTAAAAAATGGATATAGCAGTATTTCCTACTTTATTAGGTGCTAGGAAAACCAAATGAAGTAATCCAGGACGAGCATTAAGCACAGAGCCTGGCACATAGCAAGTTAACTACTGGTATTATTTCTTCTGTGTTCATTTCTTGGCATCAGTGATTCTGGCTTGGTTAAAATATATTCTGTATATGTATGTTTGATTTGTGACTGTATATGAGACCTACAGCCTTACTTCCATGTGAATACAAGGTAAAGCACTTTTTTTAAAGCCACAACTTATACATGTAAGTGAATGTTGCTTTTCGTGGAATCCCTCTGCAATATCAGACCCTTATCCCAAGGATGCTGCGATTGTTGGAAGCATTTCTGGCACTCCTTATTTGGCATTGATTGTTCCAGTGGTCATCTGATGTAACAAATCACCTTGAAACTTAATGGCTTAGAAGAACAATCTATGGTTATTGCTCATGGTTCCATGGCTTGGTTGGCCTCTGCTATTCTCTCTTGGAGTCTTCTATAGAGTTGCAATCAGTTGTTGGCTGGGGCTGGAGTCATATGACAGCTCAGCGGGGCTGGAGGGGAGCTCAGCATCCACAATGGCTTCTACACTCTTCACATTTGGTGCCTGGGCTGGCATGGCTGGAACAGTTTGGGGCTGGCTGGCCACCTCTTATTCCATGTGGCCTTTCCACATAGCTAGCCTGGGCTTCCTCCCTGCATGATGGAGTAAGCTCAAAGACATGTCTTCATTGGTACCTGGCTGCCCCCAGAGTGAGCGTTTTAAGAGGCAGGAAGTGGAAGCTGCTAGACCTGGGACTGGTAACTATACCACCAGTCCAAGCAGTCACATAGCCCTCCCCTTGTTCAGCAGGGGAGACACAGACCCCCAAAGAGTCTGTGTCCACCTTTAATCTGCTATAGAGCCACAAAAGAAATGTGGTTTTCTTCCTTTGGCACATC